>NC_072821.1:37040805-37050805 GCF_027744805.1 Dunckerocampus dactyliophorus
TGAATGATATCATCTGAACATTATAAACAGTATTAATTATATCATTCATATAATTTTAATACATTAAAGTATATATGTTATTTAAAATAGATGTTATCGTTTTAAAATGATGATCATTATGAATTTATTATATTTATTATGTATTAGTATTATTATTCAAATGATTGAAAGAGCAGCTGCTAAGGAATATGCAGTAATCCCACTGAATTGAAACATAAGAGCGTCCTGCTCTGCTGACTGTGCTTTCATGCATGAACGTGATGACGTAGCAATGTGGCCTTCATGTGCGCACTGGAGGTACGACCCCATGCCTTCAACTTGCATTATGAATGCTTTTCACTGGGATGTCCGTCATTTTTTATTTGTCGTCTTTTTGCTTACCCAGCTTGAAGTGTTATGCATTTAGTTGGCCAGCGGGGGCGCCCATGCAGTATTAATGTGCACCACGCCACCTTTTTTTTCCATTTATTTTTTTAAAGCACTTAAGTGAAGCCTTCTTTGCGCTAATATTATTTTGCAACGCGTGATCCCTCCGTGACCGTCAAGGGTCAGCGTTTGACTGCGTTAAATTCCTCCGCATGAGGAAGCAACGCCGCCGCCGCCTCCTCACTCACTCCCTCACTCCCTCCCTCTTTCTCTCCATCTGTCGCTTTGAATTTTGTTCTTTTATTTCTTTTTTCTGGTGAGCTTTTACAGCCCACGCAGGCGCCCACGCGCATGCACTACTAAAAAAAACAAAACCGCTACAAATACACCGTTTGTAAGGCTGAACGACCACTCTTGCTTGCTTGCTCAACGCTGCGCCGGGGTTAATGGAAAGGCGGCGTGCTGGCCACCCGCGTGTCAGGGAGGAAACACAGGTCAGGAGCAGATATCGGTGCAGGCCTGTGGGGAGGGGACACGGTAACACCAGTCAGGCCGCAAGTCGAACATGGATCTTTTTTCAATCCTTTACACCCATTTTACTTTGTAATGTTGCATTTTTAGCTCAGGTCTTGACACATTTGATATAATTGACCATAAATGTAATCATAACTGAGATTTATTTAGCTTTCGTGCGTGAATTCATGTAAATAAGCCGATTTTATTCATTTCTGTTTGTCTCCACCGCGCACTGCGTGGCTGTATTGTTACATAAGACCCTGAATGCATCATCATCATCAATAGAGAAGAGTGTGTGATTAGGAGGATGGGGGTGGCCAATGTGTTCCGGTCCATTTAGCAGGTGGGGGCGGAGGGTATGGATGTGTTTCATTGAGCTGTGCGTACAGGAAGCGATTGCATGTGACACCGGCGTCATCGTTTATCTGCGCTCTCCTGCTGAGGCCGCTTGGACGGCCATGTTGAACCCATCCATGACTGTAAATAGGAAATGTCGCCCTTTCTTTTTTTGCGCCCTCAGGAAAAATGGCCGCCGCCAGCAGTTAATAACATTTGCCTTTACGCTGCCTGATACCAGCATGCATCGCGCTGACAAAAGACACCTCAGCGGAATCGCGTATAGGAAAACCGCCAGACGGAAAGCAGCCATCGAACGTTCAGTGAAACATTGTACCCGTTACGTTACATTACGCTAGGCTATTTTATGGTGTGCTAGGCTATGTTTTGCTATGTTACATTTCGTTAGGTCAGGCTACACTAGGTTATGCTATGTTATACTATTTAGGCTACGTTTTGCTTTCTCGCGTTACGCTAACATTCCGTCCTGTTCCGTTCCATTCTGTTATGTTTCGTTACACTAGGCTAGTTTATGTTGTGTTATCTTATGGCATGCTAGGCTATGTTTTGCTATGTTGCGTTACATTGTTATGCTAGGCCAAGCTTGGCTTTTTTATGTTATGCTATTTTATGGTATGCTAGGCTATGTTTTGCTGTTGTGTTACACTAGACCAGGCTTGGCTAGGCTATTCTATATTATGCTATTTAGGTTATGTTTTGCTTTGTAAAGTTATGCTATGCTATGCTACACCACGTTACGTTCTGTTCCATTCCGTTACGTTACGTTACGTTACGTTTATTGTATGCGAGGCTATGTTTTAATATGTTACGTTACAATATCATCTGCTAGGCCAGGCTAGGCTATTTTAAGTTATGCTATTTTATTGTATGCTAGGCTACGTTTTGCTATGTTACATTACATTATGTTATGCTTGGCCAGGCTTGGCTATTTTATGTTATGATATTTTATCGTATGCTAGGCTATGTTTTGCTTTGTTATATTATGCTACGTTAGTTTACGTTACGCTAGGCTAGGCTGTTTTATGTTACGCTATTTTATGGTATGCTAGGCTTTGTTTTGCTTTGTTATGTTGTGTTACATTACCTTACATTACGTTCCGTTATGTAACCTAACGTTACGTTACCTTATGTTATGTTTTTGTTATGCTGTCTTATGCCATGCTATGTTAGGCTTGGCTAGTATGTTATACTGCGCTATGCTAATCATTGTATCTGAATCAAGCGTATATATTTTCTCACTTAAACTGTCAGGGAGTAATCAACTAGGAACCCTATTGATTTTATTGACATGATTTATAATGCTGTCTGTAGATGCCCAGTCCTGCAAAACACTGTGACATGTGTTAGCATGTGTTAGCAACATGTTGCGGGGGAAAAACAAACACCATAAAAGGTGTAGTTTCTTGCTTATTTATGAGTTATGTACACATTTTCTCTGTCGTCTCTCTCTCTCTCACACACACACACACGCACATACGTGCGCACACACACACACGAGTAAAAAGAGCACGGACTGTGTAGTTTGCCAGGTAGCAGTGAGTAAA
Organism: Dunckerocampus dactyliophorus; assembly: GCF_027744805.1. NCBI lineage: Eukaryota > Metazoa > Chordata > Actinopteri > Syngnathiformes > Syngnathidae > Dunckerocampus > Dunckerocampus dactyliophorus. The sequence continues at coordinate 37,043,589 of NC_072821.1, forward strand.
TGTGAAGTCCAGTCATCTGTGACAGTAAAAGCCCCGGAGACATCTTCACCTGTGAGGAAATGTAAGGACACCTCGTGCGCATTAACACTTGACATGTACTTGAACGCAGCGTGTCATTTGGCGTCCACGCTGCATTTGTCTCCTTGTATATGTTTGTGTGTGTGTGTGTGTGTGTGTGTGTGTGTGTGTGCGTGTGCACTTGCTATCGGCCAGCTCAGGTGTGCGGCATCGCCATGGTTACGGCTCAAACGTCGCACTGAATTGAAAGGAAATACGATCCACTGTGATGCACGTTGCCAAAGCACCTCCACGGGGGACGAGTAGCTCAACCGGCTGGCATGGATTCTTACGTCACCAGCATGGATCATGGGAAGAATGTATTGCCCCCACGTTAAAACATAACTGAGATTAATTGAGATCAATCCGTGTGGAAAAGGTTATAAAGTCATTTCTAAAGCTTTGGGACTCCAGCGAACCACAGTGAGAGCCATTATCCACAAATGGTGAAAACATGGAACAGTGGTGAACCTTCCCAGGAGTGGCCGGCCAACCAAAATGACCCCAAGAGCGCAGCGACAACTCATCCAAGAGGTCACAAAAGACCCCACAACAACGTCCAAAGGCCTCATTTGCATGCCTTATTTCTCAGTCAGTGTTCATGACTCCACCATAAGAAAGACGCTGGACAAAAACAGCCTGCATGGCAGAGTTCCAAGATCAAAACTACTGCTGAACAAAAACAACATTAAGGTTCGTCTCAATTTTATCAGAAAACATCTTGATGATCCCCAAGACCTTTGGGGAAATACTTTTTGGAAGGCGTGTGTCCCGTTACATGTGGCGCAAAAGTAATGCCACATTTCAGAAAAAGAACATCATAGCAACAGTAAAATATGGTGGTGGTAGTGTGATGGTGTGGGGCTGTTTTGCTGCTTCAGGACCTGGAAGACTTACTGTGATAAATGGAAGCATGAATTCTGCTGAAGGAGAATGTCCGGCCATCTGTTGGTGACCTCAAGCTGAAAGCAACTTGGGTTGTGCAGCAGGACAATGATCCAAAACACACCAGCAAGTCCACCTCTGAATGGCTGAAGACTTTGGAGTGGCCTAGTCCGAGTCCTGACCTGAATCCTATTGAGATGCTGTGGCATGACCTTGACCTTAAAAGGCGCTTCATGATGGATTTCAGTTGTTGCTGCTAAGGGGGGCCCAACCAGTTATGAGGTTTAGGGGCCAATCACTTCATCTTGCGTGCTGATTTTGGCGTCTCCTTGAGGACAATATTGAGCCTTGTCCTTCACGCAGTATGAATACATAGCAGCGGTGATCCAGACCTCAGATTGTCTCTCCTACATTCCATGGTTGGGGGGGGGATAATATTTGTCAGCTGAGTGAGGCCAGACATGCTTCACTCTCTCCCTTGAATCACAGCCTCACCCCTGACATCATTCCCGCCAAATGACCTTCTGCGAACACCTGCCCTTAAAAAACCCACGCCTTCGTCTGTCCAGCCCGCCCGGGCCGAAATGACTTTGCATTTCTTTAATGTTCCTCCGCCCCCGCCGCGAACGCAAACCTTCTGACACGTTGAAATGCCCTCATCAAAATACGGATCTCTCTGCGTGGTACGGAGCCGCGAGTCATCTGAGTCGGTGTAGGTGCATGAAAGGAAGGGATTATATTTCATTTCACAAGGAGAGCGTATAGGCGGGGGGGAGGGGTTACATTCTCCCGCTTCCTCTTCAACTTTATGAAAGTCTTTTGAATGTTTCATTCCTTTTGTGATGCGACGCTCGCTCCGGGCCCCGCGGCACCAGCAGGCACACTGGGAGGGATGCGACCTTGAAACAGAGTCCCGTTCAACGGCACGGAGCCCCCCTCCTTCCATCTCCAAGTTTTATTTGGATGTTTAAATTATTGGATGTCTCAGTCGGAGAGAAACGGGAGCGTCAGGCTACAGTATTGTCTCTGCGCAGTCTGGAACAACCCGAGTGCGCGTTCACACGTGCGTCATTTTTGTCCGTTTGCTCTGCCAGTGCAGTTTGCTAGTCCACCCGACCCAAAGCAGGACCAAACGGGAACCGAGAGAGAAATCGCCTGAGAGATGGGTCTCAACCCGATCGCAAACGGACTCCTGAGTGAGGCGGCAAGTGTGAACTTCGATTGCGCTTATCCGCGGTCGGGTAACGAGGGCAGCAGCCTAAGAGGAGAAGCCCAGACTTCCCTCTCACTGGCTGCTTTGTCCGGCTCCTCCCAGCAGATCCTGAGGCGTTCCCAATCCAGTTGAGAGACATAGTCTCTCCAACTCGTCCTGGGTCTTTTCTGAGGACCCCTACCAGTCAGATGTGCCCTGAACACCTCCCCACCACAGTGAGAGCCGTTTTCCACAAATGGTGAAAACATAAAACAGTGGTGAACCTTCCCAGGAGTGGCCGGCCAACCAAAATGACCTCAAGAGCACAGCGATGACTCATCCAAGAGGTCACAAAAGACCCCACAACAACATCCAAAGAACTGCAGGCCTCACTTGCCTCAGTTAAGGTCAGTGTTCATGACTCCACCATAAGAAAGACACTGGGCAAAAACAGCCTGCATGGCAGAGTTCCAAGACCAAAACCACTGCTGAACAAAAAGAACAGTAAGGCTCGTCTCAATTTTGCCAGAAAACATTTTGATGATCCCCAAGACCTTTGGGAAAATACTCCTGTGGTCTGACAAGACAAAAGGTGAACTTTTTGGAAGGTGTGTGTCCCATTACATCTGGCGTAAAAGTAACACTGCATTTCAGAAAAAGAATATCATACCAGCAGTAAAATATGGTGGTGGTAGTGTGACGGTCTGGGGCTGTTTTGCACCTCCTCCCCATGGAGGTGTTCTGGAGGCATCCTGACCAGATAGTCGCCTCATCCAGCTCCTCTCAATGTGGAGCAGCAGCAACTCTACTCAGTTTCTCTCAGATGACTCGTTGGAGAGGACTGGTTGTAGAGCCCTTGCTGTGCGTTTAAAACAAACAAGAAATGCAGTTAGTTTGGGGCTCGTTTTTTCTCCCTCGGGGAAGTTGATATTATCGATCTCACTCATCGGAATCGGCAGCATAAAACCCTGATGGGAGCATCCCTAACAGTAACATTACTGTCACCTAGTGACCAGTGTAGAATACTACATATCATCACAACATCTTTGAATGCGTCTTCTGAATGCCTCATATTTGTATTGTACTTCATTTAGTCATTTTATGCTGGCGAATGCTTAATTTAGACTGAAAATACTTTAAAAACTAAACACGAAGCACGAAGTGGCACAGCATGACTGTACAGTCGTGGAAAAAATGATTAGACCACTCTTGTTTCTTCAGTTTATTGATCAATTTTAATGCCTGGTACAACTAAAGGTGCATTTGTTTGGACAAATATAATGATGATAACAAATGTAGCTTTTAATTTAAGAGCTGATATCCAGCAACTTCCATGGTTTTCTTGATAAAAACCAAAATCACTTAAGTTCTTACATGAATAGCTAAAGCATTGTACTGCCAAAAAATTCTCTCTTATGAGCTATTTTTGTTGTCATTGTTATATTTGTCCAAACAAAGGAAGCTTTAGTTGTATCAGGCATTAAAATGATCAGAATCGAGGCCCTACGGTCATGACCTCTCAGTAGTTACTGAAAGGACAAGATCGCGGTTACAACCCGACCGGTGGGAGGCCTCGGGGAAGACGCAGGACACGTTGGAGAGACCGTGTCTCTCAACTGCCGTGAGAACGTCTCGGGATCTGCCGGCGGGAGATGGACGAAGTGGCCGAGGAGAGGGAAGTCTGGGCTTCCCTGCTTAGGCTGCTGAACCCGCGACCCAACCCAGATAAGCGGTAGAAGATGGATGGATGAGAATCGAGCCCAATAGTTGCTGTTGGTTGCCACTGTGAAACAGAACGCCTCATGCCGGGTCCTGGTCACTTGTCACAAAAGGTAGCATATTTACTCAAGGACAAGCGTGATGAAAGGTTGCGGTGATGAACTTAAAGCGCGCTCCGCTTGTTCACACTCTAATAAAACGACAGCAGAAGCTCCCTTCACCCAAACGAGCGGCACACATCATTAGCTCCAACATAATCTTCTTCTTGCATTGTGAGTTTGTGAGTGTCCTCCGCTGCTTTGCTTTGATTGATTTTTGGATGTTGCTCTCAGGGCTCAGGTGCTTTCCAGACAAACAGCTTAGGCTTGACTCACGCTAAATTGCTGTTTGCTTAACAGATTTGCTTCTCGCCACCCGGCAGACGCTTGATTGGTGGCCGGCCCTAGCGACGCAGAGAGAAAGGAGAGAGGGAATTGTTCTTTCCTTTCTTTTCCCGGGAGGACAGACACACGGGAAAATAGGGACGGACAGAAAGATTAAGGTTAAAATGAAGAATGGCGAGGAAAGGGCGGAGGTACAATCATAAAGGAAAAGAGGGATAAGAAGGGAAGAATAAAGGTACAACTGCAGAGAAGACGAGATAATTAGGACAAAATCCAAGTGAGGCGGGAAGAAAAGACAAGGGCGGATAGAAGTCGAGAGCCAGAAAACTTCTTTCAGGCGCTAAAAGTCGAAAATCGACTGCAGTCGAAAGTAGATTTGCTAGGAACTTATTTATAGCATCTTATAATGTAGCAATACCTCAGTTTTCCTTATTCATTTCTTCCAAAAGGTCAGACGACCATTGAAACGTATGAAAATCCGAGCAATTGTTCCCATTGAAAATGATGTAAATCCAATTCATCTGTTCCAGACACCAAAAATATGAACAAAAAATACATTTTATGTGAGGATGCTCCGATCTGGGTTTTATGCTAAAAAAAAAACACAACATGAGTCGTTTTCAACTCTGTCTTGTCAAACGCACCGCATACTTCTCTCTCTGGCTGTAGGGAGCCTGTCTAGGGAGGGGCGGTCACTGTGTGTGACTGGCCAATCGCAGAGCGTGAAGTGTGAATACATAAGTAGCTACCCAATGAGGATTTTCCTTTGTTACGGTTACGGATAACGACGAGCTCTACTCGTTTCATGCTCGTACTCTGCAAAAGTGCATTATCCGTAACAGATGCTTGTCTAAAATGAGTATCCGGCTCATCCCTAATAAGTATCCATGAGTGAGATTGGCCGATGCCGATACCAATCACACGGATTAACTGTACATTTTTCAATTTATTTATAATGAGAGGTATTGTCCAGGGTCGCTGACAATTCCAAGGGCCCCAGCTGGCGAGCAAGGAGACCCCTGTGATAGTATCACTATCATAAGGCTGGACACACAACAAGCACACACCAATAGTGTTTGGAGGATAAGACATAATTAGCATCATGACAACAAGACAGTAAAGTTGTTGAGTGAAAAGTGAGTACGTACCCCATGAACGTGATATCCACTTCCCCGTGGGGCAAAAATGAGCTTCCAACTAACCGCATTGGTTGTTTGTTTTAAAAACAATACGTCACTGTGGTAAAGGTCAAATTTGGAGTCCGAAGACCAGAAGCAAGGCGGATAACTCTAGCCAGCTAGCTAGACTTAGCTAGCTAGGTAGCTGCCGCCAGTTACAGCTAGGCAAAGCATATAAACAAAGATGCAGGAAAAGTGGCGCAGCGATAGGTTTGATAAGGGAGTGATCAAACACGCTGGCATGGATTGGCGTAGCCTGTGTCAAGCTGTCAGAATGAAACCTTTGAGGTTTTACACACTAGTTTTGATTCTCACGGCAATGCGGGGCAAAGTGCGTCCCTCGTCAGCTCCATACGGGTGTTGACATAGCACACATGTAGGGTTGGCCGCTGCACTGCGATTGTTTTTTTTGTGATCGGCTTTCAAAGGCATTTATCGGCATATGCCAATCATGTGTTTTGTACGGAAATCGGCCGATACTCAGGTTACAGGTTACCAAAACCGAGGAAAAATTTTGTCCAAAACCGAAACATACAAAAAACGAGGTCTGACTCTATAATATTAACATTTCAACTTTTTAACAGATGCTTCTCTTTTATTGTAGTTTTACGGTGTACTTGAATTTTAGAAAGTGCCATGGGACAAGAAAAAATAAGGAGCCGGCCGCAAGTGGCTCCCAGGCCACACTTTGGACACCCCTGTCGGAAACGCCCCAATTACCGCATATTTAGTTAACGGGAGTGTCTCCTATAGTTGCCGGATGTGTGGTGGACGACGGCCAATAACCACCGTGGTTGACAAAACAGTGAAAAACATCCTGATGTTGTGGGGTTTGTTTTTTTTTTACTTTTTTAAAATGAACTAACTTAAGATGGCAGTAACTGCATTGGAAGTAATATCACAAGCGGTCAGCACCCAGCAGCTTTATCTAGCTCTGCATGCGCTTTAAAATGTTGCAGCCCATCAGCGCTATTAATGTGCGCCTTCCCTATCTTACAACATTGGTTCTGTTGCTGCTGTGCTGTGCGATATACTTGTTGATAAATGACCATGTGGTCGAAGAGAGCATCGTTTTCCCTCCTGTTTTCTCAGGCACCCCGAATCATTATTAAAGATAAGCAATCAACTAGTAGGTTTTCAGCTTTGACTTATGTGTAAAAAATACTAAAAAGGCAAAGAAAGACAAGAGTGCAGGATGTGTGTGACGTGGACTTGACAGTGTTGTGTTCATCATGTTGACATGCTGGTGGGAGGCGGGGCGTTGCGTGTCTGAAGGACTTCCTGGTCTGCGTCACATCGCTGGAAATGCTTTTATTCAGTCTCGTCCAGCAGTAGCAGGAGAGACTACGAGACTGCTGACCACTTGATGTGTTTTATTCATATTCTTTCTCCCTGTCTTTGCCTCCACGGCGCTGTAATGTTACACTTATTATTCACAAACGATGAACTCTTTCAGAAACACTATTTCTGCCCACTAAGGGAGTTTCTCTGCTGCTTGGATGCATGACGGAATGCTTTGCAAGATGAGGAAGGAGCACTTGTGAGGATTGTGTGCGCTACGGTTTGGGGGAGTGAAGTGAAAATGTGAACGCATCACCTTTGACAAGTTGCGTTCAAGGAACCCTGTTCGAAAGAGATAGCAGCAGGTGTGTGTCGGTGCATTCAGGTGTTCATGTAACCTCCAACAACACCGCTTGGATCGAATCTTAAGAATGTTAAGTTATGTAACACTTTGTCCAATGTCCTCCTCAGGTGGAAACATCTGCTTTGGCTATCCACACGTGCCTCACTGTTGCCTCTAGA
>NC_072821.1:37953305-38033305 GCF_027744805.1 Dunckerocampus dactyliophorus
AGGAGCTCTCCTGACTGCCGAGCACGTGAAAGGAAGCGTGCAGCTGTCCGTGGAGGAAGGCAAAGACACCCGCCTGCATGTGTCAGAGTGAGCAGGACACTTTATGTCCACCATTCAAAGACACTCATGCATGCACGCTGCCAACATCCTTGTCTTTCTCACAGTACCATCCAGTTCAACGATGCCAACTCCATCAGCCGCTACCTGGCGCGGGTGGCGCCTGCACTGGGCCTCTATGGAGCCAACATGATGGAGCAGACTGAGGCGCGTGTGGAGGATTTGCATGGTGCTAAAGCGGACATACCAGGTTTTCTTTCATCATGCGTGTTGGTGTCTGCAGGTGGACCACTGGCTGGAGTTCAGCGCTCGCCGTCTTTGCGGTCAGCCTGACTTGGGGGTGGCCCTGGCCGAGCTGGACAAGGCCCTGTCGCTGAGAACCTTCCTGGTGGGGCACGCCCTCACCCTGGCCGACCTGTCTGTGTGGGCCGCCCTCAAAAGTTGGTATCCTGATGGGTTTATCATCGTTTCAAATGTGTCCTTCAACGTGGCGGTGGGTTCTCTCCCCCCCAGGTCACGGCGACTGGTCCAACCAGAACAAAGCCTTCAGCCACGTCAGTCGCTGGTTCTTCTTCCTGAGCTCTCAGGTTCCCTTCACAGCCTTGGACAACAAATACACCAGCAAGAAAGCTCCACCCACCAGGTCCAGTGTAAGTCACCTATATGATTGGTTGACAGCTGTGCACATGCTCTTGTTTTTTTACATGGCCTGCACTCCTCCATCTCGAAAATATTTAACTCATTCATTCCCAGCCATTTTTCAAAAGACAACCCCTTCAGTAGCGTCCATTTTAGACCAATTTGACTGATCTTTCAAGGCACACAGAATATTGTGTTCCATGGCTATATAAACATGGAACCAACAAAAGAAACATTAGACTCCTGTCTTTCATCAGGAAAAAAAGGTTGTTTCTACCTTTTTGCGTTCTTTCGTAATCAGCAGTAGAACATAGGTAAGTTTCAGGAAAATATCAATTCCCTACTAAAAAAGGGAGAAAAACAGCTTTTTTGTGAAAAGATACATTTAAAGCATAACTTTCACTTTGACACATTTGTTTTGCTTTTGTGACAACTCAAATATACCAACATAAACAATACAAAAAGGGGTTGTTTTACAGCAAAATAATGTATTTACAAATATAAGGCTAATTGGGCATGAATTAATAGCGCCCTCTGCTGGTTGGAAGCAGTTATACGCCAACCAATATGACTTAGAACAGGGGTGTCAAACTGGGCCACATCGACGTAATGGCTGTCCTCAAAGGGCCAGATGTAACTTATAAATAAAACTAAATGTAATTGAATGTAATGTAAAGTAAACATAACAACTCCTTAATGTTAAATAACTCTAAATTTATTACTTATTCAAGTGACAAACATTACAGTTGCATAGAAAAAAAATATCTTTACTTGTTGCTCTGTTACAACATAAATCATTTGAATTTGTCAGCCTATGAAATCCACACTACTCCATCAATCAAGGATCAAACTATCCAAGTGAATTAAGAAAAATAACATAAAACGTTTAAAAGGTTGTTCAAAACGTTTTTGTCAAAGTTAAAATGGGCTTAATTACTGTAAAATCAACAATTGTGAGCTGCTAACAACATGTATGACAGATGTAGCATTTTACCAAAAAAAAAGGCTGCACACAGTCTTGCATCCAACTGATGGTTTGACTACAATAATTTGTTTGCATACAAACATAAAACCTGCAATACTAAATAATTGCAACAGCAGCTACACATAAATAATATGTAATCAACTAAAAATTACAAAATTAAAGTTGACTCAGTTTACAACTACAGTGCCTATCGGAAGTATTCACCCCCTTTGATGGTTTATCCTTTTATTGCTTTCATAAATCAACCATGGTCAATAAATTTTAGCTTTTTTAACAAAAAAATATTGGAAAAAAACTCTTTAATGTCAAAGTGAAAACAGATTTCTATAAAGTAATGTTAATGAAAGAAAATTATAAAAATGAAAATAATTGTTTGCATAATTGTTCTGTCTTCCATCCGCATCAACTTTTCTCTCCCTGGACATTTTGGGATCATTATTTATTTGTCAATTCAACTCGTTGGCATTGATGTGGAGACACTGCCATTTAGTGGCGGTGAGCCGTGACTTCGTATTGTAGTCGACAGGCATTGTGGGAAATGTAGTTTTTTTTTTTTTTTTTTTTTTTTTTAAATCAAAACATGCTTTTGACCTATTTAATTACTCTGGCGGGCCACATAAAATGACGTGGCGGGCCACATTTGGCCCGCGGGCCTTAAGTTTGACATTTGCGACTTAGAAGAAGGTGCGCCTATGCAACCAAAAAATAAAATCATAATGCAATGATGCACATTTTATACCAATTTCAGTGCAACATTTAAAGAAAGCATGTCTTTCCTGACCTTTTTTTTGCCAGTCTGAGGTGAAGGAGAAGAAGGCGGACCTCGGAAAATTTGTGGATTTGCCCGGAGCCGAGATGGGCAAGGTGGTGGTTAGATTCCCACCCGAAGCCAGCGGGTGAGCCTAGCCGTGGTTACAAAGCACAACAGTAATATCTTTGATTTTTTTCCCCCCCTCAGCAAGCTCAATTTGCGATCCTTTTTGTTGCTGTCAGGTATCTGCACATCGGCCACGCCAAGGCCGCTCTGCTCAACCAGCACTACCAGGTCACCTTCAAAGGCCAGCTCATCATGCGCTTTGACGACACCAACCCTGAGAAGGAGAAGGAGGACTTTGAGAAGGTGAGAACCCGGGTTGTATTGAAAGAAAATACCAAAATGACATGTTTATTGTGCTGGGTGATATGGCATCCTCCAATGCCACTCTGTATATTATAGCAAGTCAATTCGGGCTGCCAAATTTTGCCCATCATTCCCAATCCTTCTGTGAAACATGAACACTTTCTCTTCTGTGTGCCTTCTCAAGGTACAAAAATAGGCAGCTAAGAATGAACGTAATGGCACGTACCCACAAAGCCTTCTGAAAAAACCTCCAAAAAGCGCCAACATTGATCCATTTGTTGTTATTAACATTGTTACGCCCAAGAACTATGTTACTGGCGTAGTGACCCCTCGCCACACCACACCGGCCAGCTACTGGCCGGCAAGCGACTAGCTTCACCACACACTCGCTCACAATGCCTCAGGCCACTAGCCAAAGGTAACGCTACATATTGGAGCTGCCGCCACTGCTGCTGTTTTGTTTTTAACGCTATGTGTGTAAATTAAGTATAATATGTTGTTATGAATGTACCTGTTACTACAGTACATGCGCCACAGCATGGATAGAAAACCATAAAACCATGTTGGAGCTTTTTGGAGGTGTTTTTAATAGGGGTGCCCCATTACGTCCCCATTAATGCCTCATTGATTAGATGCCGCTTTTAGCTGTTTTTATATCTTTGGAACGCAAAGTGCACTTGTCCGTTTTTTTTCACGTTCACATCACATCCGCCTCTGCGTCCCTCTCTTAGGTGATCCTGGAGGACGTGGCCATGCTGCAGATCCAACCGGACCAGTTCACCTACACCAGCGACCATTTTGCCGTCATCATGCAGCTGGGCGAGCAGATGCTGAGAGAGGGCAAGGCTTACATTGACGACACGCCTCCCGAGCAGATGAAGCAGGAGAGGGAGCAGCGCGTAGAGTCCAAGTGCAGGAAGAACTGTACGATGGCGATGCAGACGACGCTTCTTGTTGAATTGGAACGTTTCCTGCAGTTGGTTTTATTTATTTATTTATTTTTTCCTCCCTGTGCAGCTGTGGAGCAGAACATGAAGATGTGGTCGGAGATGAAAGCTGGCACCGAGCTGGGCCAGTCCTGCTGCATGAGAGCCAAGATCGACATGAACTCCAACAATGGCTGCCTGAGGGACCCCACCCTGTACCGCTGCAAGAACGCCCCCCACCCTCGCACAGGAAATGCATACAAGTAAAATTCCAAAACAAGAGATCCGTTGTATTGAATATGATCTAATAAGAATGATCTCTTCTCTGTCAGAGTCTACCCAACGTACGACTTTGCCTGCCCCATCGTGGACAGCAGGGAGAATGTCACCCACGCTCTCAGGACCACCGAGTACCACGACCGCGACGAGCAGTACTACTGGATCATCAACGCCCTGGGCATCAGGAAGCCATACATCTGGGAGTACTCCCGACTCAACCTCAACAACACGGTGCTGTCCAAGAGGAAGCTCACCTGGTTTGTGGAGGAAGGCTACGTCGACGGATGGTAGGTTCGGGTCCATTTTTACGCGCTCGCAGCGCTGATCTGTATACGGTGCGACGTCACGGTGACGTTTTTCTCAGGGACGACCCTCGCTTCCCCACCGTCAGAGGCGTCCTGAGGAGAGGGATGACCGTGGAGGGACTCAGGCAGTTCATATCAGCACAGGTATGTTCATCAGAGTTCATCTTGTGGTGCCATACCCAGCTTTAATAAACACGAAGTTCTGTTTTTAGGTTCAATATTGCCATCAGGCTCCCTAAATCCCAACCATGTACACTACATACACTTTTCTGTGTAATGCTATAAAAACAGCTAAAAAGAGGCAGCTAATTGATGCAGGTAATGGGACACACCTATTCTGCCGAGAAAGGCCACCCATTACGTGCATACTTAGCCGGTTTTTAACATTACCTGTATTAGAGCCCTCTAGACATGAAATAACACCCCATTTGTATTACCCAATATAGTAGATATAAACAGAGAAAATAAGACATATTATACATAAATAAGATAACCTACTCACACATTAGCAGTTCCTTGTTTTTCGTAATGGCAGCTTTAAATAGCTTTACACTCGTACTACCCAATATAGTAAACATAATAAGCGCAAATAAGCAGTTTAAGAAGCGAATAAAACTCCTGCTCGTGATCTCTGGGGGACCTTAGTGCCAGGCAGACAGGAAGTGACGTCAAAGGTCCCGAGTTGAGTTTGAGCTTGTCGTGGGTTATGGCCAAACAGTAGCCCCTGTTATGATTATTCTGTTATTTTTTCCAAACCTCCATTAACTGCCTGTTGTGGTGATCACATCTGACATTCTTGCGACACCTAGTGGCCAGTGTAGAATGCTACATTCACAAGTACAATGGGGTTCATTCACGAACATCTTCTTAAAAGTCTTCTTAAGAACTGTACTTAAGAAGGCGCGAGTTGGAAACTGCGCCACATTCACGACACGTTCTTAAGTAGGGATAATCGTTCGTACCGATGTTCTTAGGTTGATGAATGCCAACTGCGATGCACGTGCATGTAAGGCCTAATTCGCATAGCTCACCGCCTTTTATTTCCTATATAAGGTAAAAAAATGTGCCATGCACAACAGGCAGCTGGAGGTGGAGATGGCAACAAGCAAGGGCAAGACTGAGAAGCAGCTGGACAACAAACAGAAGAAAAACCTCAATTCTACTGAAATAGAGGTGCTTTTACAAAGAGTGACCGAACACAAGACCACCTTATTTTCAAGTGTATCCACCGGTCATCAGGCCATCCAAAAAGAGTCGGCATGGAACACCATTGCGGGAAACATAAATGCTGTTTCCACGGAGAAACGAGCCACCGCAGAGGTTAAAAAGAAGTGTTTTGACTTAAAATAGACTCAAAAAAAAAGATTAGACTTCACCGGAGGGATCTGGAGGAAACAGGAGACGGGCCATCAATCAGAAACCAAACCATTTCGGAAACTCTAGAAAATATTTACACAATCATGATGGAAAAATAAAGTCAAAATACATAGTTTGTGTGTGACAATGTATTTTTTTCTGTGGTTACATTTTATTAGACGCTGCCTAAATAATACAGCAGCCCCGTGCTCTGGCTCAAGACGTGGCTGGGGGCGCATGTCATTATCTGGGGGTGCTACGTGCGCAATAGGCACACCACGTTTCATTGCGATGTTATTCTGATGATCCTGCACACCTGCAAGAACAGAGAGGGAAGCCTGGAGCCTGAAGCGGGACATGAAATATTCGTTGCTTTCAGCAAATAAATCTAATGGTCTCTATACATTCTCTCTCTGCGCAGCGCACGTCCAGCCAGCTACTTTTTTTTTTTTTTTTTTGATGAATTGGGATTTGAATATATATTTATCAAGGGAGTATATTTTAGTTGTTTTGATGATAAATAATTGTTGGGATATTTTATTTGCACTACATTTTTTGGGATCAGGTTGCAAAATCTATCATGAGGGCGATTGCGCATTGAAAGTGCAAGCTTTGCTTGTGCGTAAGAGTCCTCCTGAGCGTTCGTAGAATTTGTTCTTAGATCTAAGAACTGTAAGTTGAGAACACGTTTCGTGAATGCCAAAAATCTTCGTAAGAAGGCTTTAAGAACACGTTTGTGCGTAAGAACGTTTCGTGAATGAGGCCCAATGTTTCTTCTGCCTTGTATTGGTATTTTAGTTCAATGAGCCTTTTTTATGCTTAAATACATCATTTAGGCCAAGAATACGCTCATTTTGCAGAAATATACTTTTTTTTTTTTTCAACCACGACACAGCGATCATTTCATTATTTTTTGAAAAAACGCAATATAGCGAGGGAAGACTATTTCTAAACTGGCAAAACTTGACTACTATCACTACTATCACTATCATATCATATTATTATTTTCCCCTTTTGTCTCTCTGCAGGGTGGTTCGAGGTCCGTGGTGAACATGGAGTGGGACAAGATTTGGGCCTTTAATAAGAAGGTACACTTTCTCCTCTTTCCATTTAACACCATCATTGCACAAAGGATGAGAATTCTCAGGCGGTGGATAAAGAAGAGTAGAAAGCAGATGAAACGGAGGCAGTCATGTCGAAGCAGTCAAGTTGTGACACGTTGAGACGGGATCCTTTGTTTTCTCTGCAAGCATGGCTTCCCCAGTATGTCAACTGCTGCTGTCTTTTACTTAGTTTCCTGTCTCATAACATTACTTTGCTTTCCCCCCCAATCCCACCCCATGACTAGCTGCACCCTCTCATTTCATGCTTCCGTTTTCACCATACCAGTCATGAGTGTGCTGCGTGTTGTTGCGGTTGGCTGGCTGCCCGCTTCATCCTCAAGTCCAGACGCTTGAAAGTAATAAAAGCCTCAACTTCACGTAATGCAAAGAAGAACTGAAGTGCTCAATGCTTGTGATTGCTAGAGAATAATTGTATTACTGCAGTGTGGTGTGACTGCAGTGTATCATACTGAGGGCTGTTTGTGTTGTTTCTACACAAGTTAACCATACAATTTATAAAAGTCTCTTGTTTTTTTTTCCCCTACGAGCACTCACGTTCAGATAACAACACTACTTAACCTTTTCCTGTGATTTTAATGACTGACAATGAGGGATGAGATTAAAACGCTAAAAAGATTTCTCGTGCCGGCAAAAACTGTCTGGCGATAATAAGTAAGTGACTCGCACGATGAATGAAAATGAAGTGGCTAATTTTGCTGGCTTCCATACATTGCCACGTGCACGCGTGTCTGTTTTCCTTGTCTCTCGCCTCCAAACAGGCAGGAAGAGGGTTCACTCTGTGCATTAATGTCAGCAAGTAGACTCTTCATAAACAGCCAACAGAATGAGACTTTGTGTCAGTCATACAGTTGCTTTGTCTCTGCGGGGGGGGACTGGTAGCATACACACACAGCAAAACAATGGAGCTTGATGGGGAGCAATGCAAGGTAACGTAGTAGAAGTTAGGAGGGAAAAAGATGCTTGCAAAGCCACGGTCCCTGCGTGGGAATATTAATCATGAGCAAGATGAGCCCGTCAACACGAACAAGTCAGTATGCCAAATTTATTCAAAAGTGGTAGCGACATGAAAAGCAACAAAACACAAACCCAGTTTTCTCATCTGGGGAAAAAAAAAACTCCACACGGAGATGCAGAGCATTGGTCTCGAAGGTCAGCACTCACAGAGACGTTTGGTCGACAAAGCAAATACAACGAAACAGTGCAAATGTTGTGTTGAAAAGCCAGCATGACAAGAAATTCTGCAAAGGTTGTACAGACTGTAGGAATTGCCTGTGAGAAAGTACATGCCACACACAACATTTCCACAACTTTACTCAGTGGAAAAATAACGTTAAGAAAATACTGCATTATTATAACATATTATTATATATTACCATAACTTTAGTGCTTTATTTTCTCTCAAAAAATGTTGACAATTTGTGGGACAATAAACAAAACGCAGCTGCATTGTTTTTTGACTTTGCAAAATAGGTTTGTTTGTCTAGTCATTTTTTCACTGTACACTAGGTCCCCAACTTACGAACATCCGACTAGCGAACACTCGCGGATACGAACACAAGCCGACTGGTCTATATTTTGTTTTATTTTGCCTTGTAGTCGCTCAATCAGTATTTATACAGCTACTGTACATGCTTGACCAGTAGAGGGCACTGTGACACTGCTAATGGGACTAACAGAGGAAGCCTTAAGAGTTAATGAAACCAACAGAGGAAGAGTTAGACGCTGGGGAAATAAAGCTAAATGGAAAGCTAAATTGTACAACCCGGACAGAGCATGTGATTAAAGTTTATGAAAAGTTAATAGGCCTGCTTAATTCTACACCACCCACAGAACACTACCTCTTTTAGAAGAGTCTAACCACGACGACAACTTGTCCTTTTTTCAATATCTCCTCTCCTCCTCCTCCTCCACAACGACGTATGCTTGACCACTCCTCTTCAAAGGTAAATAACATTTATCATTACGTATTATTATATCATTTTTATTATTGTTTTTTTCATTAATTATCCTGGTTTAATATTACCACTGCATCCAAACTCATATTTACATACATACACATATACTTTATATGTGTACATGTACATGTAGTACCTATATCATTGGTAATATTACCTTTTCCCATACTTAAGAACAATTCGATATAAGAACGGTCATCTGGAACTGATTGTGTTCGTTAGTTGGGGACTTAGTGTACTTTTCTTAAAATTAATGTTAAAATCTCGCCTTGTTCTTGTCGACCCGATCTTCTGCATCATCTCATATCGTGACACCCCGACTGATGTTTGAGCTGTCATTTTCTGATGGAACCTTCCGTATATTCCTTCCAGGATTGAGTGACATCTAGAGGCATCTGGTGTCAGTTTTCGGAAAGAAAGCAGCTTCAGTGTGCTTGCCTGCTGCAGATATCCCACTCCATCTTAAATGTTTGACTTAGATATCGACTAAATATCATCCCCAGAACCAGTGTTGGACTGTATCCAGGCTCTAGCTGGCCTTGACATAAAGCAATAACGAGTGTCCATTGCGTGTCACTTTATTATCTATTCATGCTGAAATTTCACCCGAAAGCCTACATTTTTGCGAGGAGTGTCTCTGTATCCTTTCCTTCCGTCCTTGTCAGTGTGACCTTTTTTTTAAACAGCATCTCACTCTTCTGTTTCCAAGCTGCCTGTTAGCTGTGTGAAGGTATTCCTCTCCTCCATGTCCTCTCTATCCTCCTCCTCCTTCTTTCTCATCAGTCACCCCTGTCAGCTCCCATACCCCCCTGGTTATTCTGCTCAGGCACAGCCGCTATGATGATGATGATCTGTGTGTGTGTGTGTGTGTGTGTGTGTGTGTGTGTGTGTGTGTGTGTGTGTGTGTGTGTGTGTGTGTGTGAGAGAGAGAGTGTGTGTGAGATTCAAGGGGCTAGGGGCTTCATGCAAAAGAGATGATCACAAAAGTCAACTGTGGACCCAACAAGCCGCTGCTTTTTTTATGTGCATGCAGCCACTATTCACTCACTTTTTTGGTTGGTTTTTTTTGTTCCTCATGTCTTTTTTTCTTTCTTTTTTTATAGTGTAAAAAGCATATAATTAGTTTGCTGTCCTGTAGTGACTGTTTTTGTGTGTTTGTGTTTTAGGTTATTGACCCGGTAGCCCCCAGATACACAGCTCTGTCCAGCTCCTATGTGGTTCCCGTTTCTGTCGCGAAAGCGACAGAGGAGATGAAGGAAGTGGCCAAACATCCCAAGGTTTGTAGTTTTTTTTCCCACACACGCACACGCACACACACACACACACACACACACACGCACTAGGGTTGGGAACAATAAACCGATGCAACCGGATATCCGGTTTGACAAGTGAAAGATGCGGTTGCATCGGTAGCGGCCTCTTGGATGGATAACAGTCTGCCATAAATCCTTGGATGGATTGTTAGACATGCACCGGGTATCGCAAGACTCCCAACCGCGCATGTGCCGTAGCCTAGCATGACTGAAGACGAGAATGGATCTAAATAGCATTAGCAGCGTGCTAGCTAGTCACCGGGAAAGATTTTCAACACATCAGCAAAACATATGTACATTATAGCCATCTAATTTATCTTATTTATGTATTGTGTAAAACTAAGACGGGAACAACATCAAATTAAAAGCACTAAATGAATACAGAGCCACCATCCACCAGTTCCAGCCCAGACTCTTATGCATTCCCACAGAGTATCAGCATTTGGGTGCAAATATGAGGTGAAAGGAAAAGGATAAAAATACAGTATAGTAGTATCTGTGCAGCATGAGAGAAAGTTAGATGGTGCCTTCAAGGACCGTCAAAGTGGGACAAGTCACCGCTTGCAACAAACAACTTCAGCAGAAACGTTATTTTATAACGTAAGACTAATCTACAAATCTACATCAACAAATGTAACCATTGAATTGTATCGTATCGTATTCAATCGTATTGTTTGTACGTTGTACCAAATCGTATCGAATCGTTCTGTTTTTAAAATATATCGTATTTGAATTGTATTGTAACCCGTGTATCTAGATTCATATCAAATCGTCTGCCACAAAGAGGTTTCGATCCCTAACACACACTGTACATCTGTGCATGTACACACACCTGTTGAGTCCCCTTCTCATTTCCATGTAGAATGCCGAGGTGGGGATGAAGCAGGTGTGGTACGGACCCCGCGTCCTGGTGGAAGGAGCGGACGCCGAGACGTTCTCAGAGGGAGAGGTGGTCACCTTCATCAACTGGGGAAACCTCATCATCACCAAGATCAACAAGTAAGCACCCTGACTGATTGTCTTAAATTCATTCTTAAGGAAAGTGCAGCACGACCTCACTTTTTGAGGGTAATTGGTTCCAGAACCGATCGTGATAAGCACATTTCTGCAAAGTAGGATTTCTTATTTATAAATGGAATATTTTTGTAACTGGAGCATAGAAATCTTCATTACAACCTTCTAAATACGCTTTTTAACATTATTAGAGCCCTCTAGACATGAAATAAGACCCCTATAGTCTCCTTTACACTCCTATTACCCTATATAGTAGACGTAATAATAGAAAATAAGACATAATATAGACTCATACAGTAAATGCGTCTTTTTCTCCTCCCCTCAGAGCGGCAGATGGCAAAGTTCTCTCTATGGACGCTCGCCTGGATCTGGACAACAAGGACTACAAGAAGACCACCAAGATCACCTGGCTGGCGGAGTCGAGCAGCGCCCCCCTGCTGCCCACCGTCTGCATCAACTACCAGCCGCTCATCACCAAGGCGGTCATCACCAAGGACGACAACTTTAAAGATTACATCAACAAGGAGAGCAAGGTGTGTTCTGCAAGTCGTCTCGGGTGGCCGTTGTGGACTCGCTTTTGACGTCTTTGTTGGTTCTCAGATGGAGGAGAAGATGCTGGGCGACCCCTGTCTCAAGGACCTGAAGAAAGGCGACATCATTCAGCTGCAGAGGCGGGGCTTCTACATCTGTGACCAAATCTATGAGCCAGTGAGGTACGCCTTTTAAGATGTGATGTCACGCAACCGTGTTCATCTACTCACATCTGCTGAACTTTCCTCTGCAGTCCTCACAGCTGTAAGGAGAGTCCGTGTGTCCTGATCTACGTTCCCGATGGTCACACCAAGGAGATGCCCACTGCTGGCTCCAAGGACAAAGACAAGGAGAAGAGCAAGAGCCAAGCACCAGCCAACACAGTGAGCAGCATCTTCTTGTGAGAAACCTTCACAATCTTCTACGTTTCTGATGTTGGGGCTTCACCTTTTTCTTGTTAGCCGGTGCCCGCCGCCAAAGTCACCCCAGCCTCCACCCTGGCACCCACCGCGGCCTCCTCACCGGGTGACGTCTTCTCCAGCATCGTCGCTCAAGGCGACGCTGTCCGCCAGCTGAAGACGGCCAAGGCGCCCAAAGAGGACGTGGACAAGGCGGTCCAGAAGCTTCTCTCTCTGAAGGTCTGAAGGTCTTCACCTCAATCATTAAGGGCGTGCTCATACTTAGATTAGACCATCCATACCGTGCCGGCCTTGGGTTCAATACCCCCGCTGGCCTGAGCTCATACTTTTGCACTCATGCAACGATACGTTTACTTGTCCAGTCACTTCCATTCTGCTGTAATGCTGACATTTCTTTGACTTAGTAGACTATTTCCAGTTTTATTTGGAGTCATTCTGATTTATTTTGTTTAAGGTTGCTGCTGTCATTCATTGATTCATTTTCTATGCCGCTTGTCCTCACGTGTGTCACAAGAGTGTTGTATTGCTGCAATTTCTGTGACTCAGTGGATTATTTCCGGTCTTATTTAGAGTCTTTCGGATTTATTTTGTTCACGGTTGCCCCTGTTACTAATTACTTGCAAAAGGGGCGATTGCATTAATTACATAACACGTTCAATTCTGTTGGGTTGCTGCAATTTCCCTGACTTTGTGGACTATTTCCAGTCTTATTTGGAGTCTGATTTATCTTGCACAAGGTTGGCGCTGTTTATGACACATTCCTTTCTGCTGTATTGCTGAAATTTCTCTGACTCAGTGGCTTATTCACGATCTTATTTGGAGTCTTTCTGATTTATTTTCTTCAAGTTTGCTGCAGTTACTAATTGTGTGCTGGTGGGGTGATCACATTCATTAAATGGCACCTTCTATTTTGCTTTATTGCTGCAATTTCACTGACTTTGTGGACTATTTCCAGTCTCATTTGGAATGCTTTCTGATTTATTTTGCCCAAGGTTGTCGCTCTTAATTACTTGGAAGGGGAGAAATCACATAAATTAATTGTGCTGTATTAGTGCAATTTTCCTGACTTTGTGGACTATTTCCAGTCTTATTTGATTGACTTTGAGTTTGCTGCTGTTATCTGTAAAAGGAGCCTTCGCATTAATGAAATGACACATTGTGTTCTAGCAATTTCCCTGGCTTTTTGGGGTATTTCCAGTCTTATCGGGAGTTGTTGGAAGTACTTTGTGCAAGGTTGCCACTGTCACTAATTGCACAAGAGCAGCATTCGCATTTATTAATGGCACATCTTTTGTTAGGCAGTCACAGATGAGCGTGCCTGCTATGGATTTGACTTTTGGGTCATTTTGAGTTTTTAGCTGTGTCTCAAATGGAGGACTACCATGAGTACACTTGAGTAGGTATACTGTATGTGTACTTTGCTTACTTGGCTCCTGAAGGCATGGTTTTTGACAGTATATGTATTCTGTTTTCTGTTTCATTCATTCTGTTTTGTTTTGTTTTTTTCTTTTTCTAGGCTCAGTTTAAGGAGCAGACTGGTTTGGACTACAAGCCAGGAATGGCTCCGCCCACCGCCACCCCAGCTTCAGCTGCCCAATCTGGAGACTCCGCCCCTTGCCCATACACGCGTGTCGCTCAGCAGGGCGAGCTGGTCAGGAAGCTGAAGGCAGAGCAGGCGTCGAAGGTAACCAACCCGAATGATTTGTGTTTTGAGTCGTTCGCCGTGTCCGCGCCTCACGCTTGCTGTGTCTTAGTTCTGTGTCCACTTTCTACTGTCATCTGTTGCGTCAAGTGCGTCCTCATGCATGCTCATCCTATGGCGCTCGTGTCCTCGCTAATTCCCCCTATGACCACCGTCCCTCGCCATCATTTGCATGCCGTTAGCGTTCAGTACCCCGCAGCTACAAGCTGATGTGTTGATGGTACCAGGACCAAATCGATGCGGCAGTCAAGCAGCTCCTGGCACTCAAGGGGGAGTTTAAAAAGCTGACGGGTCAGGATTACAAACCCGGGATGGTCCAGTCTGCTTCCCCTGCTCCTTCCGCTGTGACTTCCTCCTCTTCCTCTTCCTCCTCCTCCTCCTCCTACTGCTCCTCCGCCTCATCTTCTGCTGCATCCAGCTTGTACGAGCGCGTCGTACAACAGGGAGAAGTTGTCAGGAAACTGAAGGCGCAAAAAGCCCCCAAGGTATAAAACCGTCTGCAAAATTAGAAACATTTTAAATCCATCGCTCACAAACTGTTCAAATCCAGTCTTTTGGTACACCTGCAAACACATCACCACCGTACCGACTGGGACGCAAGCACCTTAGCATTCATTTGGCTGACGTCTTTGTTCCCCGCCAGGATCAAGTGGAAGCGGCGGTGAAGCAGCTGCTCGCCCTGAAGGCCGAGTTCAAACAGGCCACCGGCGAGGACTACAAACCCGGAGCAGCACCTCCGGTTCAGAAAGCCTCCGCTCCGATCCAAAGCGCCACCGCCTCTGCCGCCGGCCTCTTTGAGAAGGTGGCTGAGCAGGGAGACGTGGTCAGGAAACTGAAGGCTGAAAAGGCCCCCAGGGTGAGAACATTGCACCAACAAACACCGCCTACATGTAAATCCAACAGCTAGACCTGGCTTTGGTTTTGATCACAAACCTTGATATACATTTGTGTTGTTAAGCAAGGGCTGAGTGAGCATCTGCTTTCTGCCGCTCAAGTGGATTTAAACACTTCTTTCCTCGTCCAGGACCAGGTGGATGAAGCAGTGAAGACCTTGCTGGACCTGAAGAACAACTACAAGACTCTGACCGGGCAGGAGTACAAACCGGTGTCGGCTGCCGGAGGCGAGGACAAGAACCGCAAGGAGAGGGAGAACAAGTCTGAGAAGCAGGGAGGAGGTGGAGCAGCTGGTGGTGGTGGAGCAAAGAAGGGGAAAGGAGACAAGGCCAATCAGGGCAAGGATCCCTCCGGAGGAGCTGGAGGCGCAGGAGACAGTCAGGGTCCTAAGAAGCAAACACGGTGAGACTACTAGCTTGATAGAAACTCTGAAAAACCATTTAAAGTGCTCTTTACTTTCTATAGTCAAAAGTTTAGATGCACTTCCCATCCTCCTGAATGAGTGGTGTCTAAACCTTTGACTGGTTGCTATTGTCGTGGACTATTGAGAAATTAAAACAAGACACATCTGCAGTGCTCCACTTTATTTAACCATAGCTAAATAGGTCTCTAAACCATAACAGTGATTGTTTGGGGTTTAAAGGTTTAGCGGGGCTTTTTGGCAGGAGTAAGGCACACCCTCAACATTAAAAAAATTGACCAAAACATGTTTTGCAGAGCAGCTGTCATCATCTTTAGTGAAAATTGGAGTTGACAGAAGATTAATTCTTCAATATAATTCCTCCCTTTTGGGGTCCCAAAACCCCCAAAACAAAGGAAAACTATCCCTTCTTTTTATCTTTGAGTCCCATTCATTCTTCACTACTATGGTATTTTTTTTAATGCATTTATTCCTACATTATCATTAGCTGTCTTTGTCCTTTCAGGTTGGGTCTGGAAGCTAAGAAAGAGGAGAACCTGGCAGACTGGTACTCTCAGGTGAGCCACCACACACACACACACACACACACAGCACATTCTAAAAATACAATTTAACAAGAAAACTTGGGGGAAAAAACCCCAGCATAAATGGGTAAATTTAATTTTAATTTTAATATAAATTTAACAAGAAAACGTCATGATTTTACTAGAATAACAGTGTGATATTAGGAAAAGCACTGTCATTTTAGTAGTTTAAAATTGAAATTTTTAATTAAAAAATGACATAAAAAGTTGTAATTTAATGGGAAAAAAAACAAAGTTGTATTTTTTGGAACATTAGGTTCTGAACAAGTTACATTGATACAAGAAAAAAGTCAAAATATTATGGGTCATAATTATGAACAAAACGTTGAAACACAGCTGTAATTTTACGAGAATAAAATCAACATAAGAGGGAGGGAAAAAAAGCTGCAATTGTACAAGAATAAACTTGCAATGTCATGAGGAAAAATTTAATTTTAGTAGCACAGAGCTGAAATATTAAAGAAAAACTATTCTTTTTGTAAAAGTTGTAATTGTATGAAAAACTAACAAACCAAAATAAAGTTGTAATTTTTGTTGAAAATGATATTATAATATGGGAATACAGTTTTCATTATGAGAAGAAAATAGTGGGAAATTATAAAAACAGCAGAAATGGGGAAAAAACAGCTGTAGTTTTAGGAGAATAAAGTCAAAATATTAAGAGGAAAAAGTTGTATTCTACAGAGAAAAAGACAAAATTTTACGAGAATAAACTCTTAATATTATGACAAAAAATATGTCATTTTAGTAGCAGAGAGTTGAAATATTAAAGAATAAATAATTTTTTTTTTTTTTAAGTTGTAATATGAGAAACAAAATAAAGTAAGTTTTGGAAAACTAGATTGGAGAGAAACTTTAAATATTATGGGAATAAAGTTATCATTTTACAAAGATTATTAAGAAGGAACTTGAAATAATTTCAAAATAAAACAAAAAAAAAAAGGTTAGCCAAAATGCAGAAAAAACAGCAAAGACTAAAGTCGATGCTATAGTTTTTTCTCTTACAAAAACACCAAGTTGCAAAGTTGCATCCTTTCATTTTTCACTATGTGGCCCTCCCTGGAAGAACGTTTGGACACCCCTGCCTTAGATGAATAAAAGCTCGAGCTCCACGACAGCTGCTAATGTAAGCGTATTCGTCTCGTCGCAGGTGATCACCAAAGCCGAGATGATCGAGTACTACGACGTGAGCGGCTGCTACGTCCTGCGACCCTGGTCCTTCGCCATCTGGGAGGCCATTAAAGACTTCTTTGACCGGGAGATCAAGAAGCTGGGAGTGGAGAACTGCTACTTCCCCATGTTTGTCTCTCAGGCTGCCCTGGAGAAAGAGAAGACCCACATTGCGGACTTTGCTCCAGAGGTAAACACACGCCAAGGGTAATGATTCAGGTTATATACAGTACATCGGTATTTTACTGTCCTGCTTTCCAGGTTGCCTGGGTAACCCGATCAGGGAAGACGGAGCTGGCAGAGCCCATTGCTGTCAGACCCACCAGTGAGACAGGTCAGATGACACAACGTGATTTAAAAATGTCCCACAAACCTGCCAACACTTTTCATACTTGCCACACATTTTTCCCCGTGTGTACGCTACCCCGGCTCGCTCCTCCCCTTGCAAACCCTGGCGTGACTTACACCTCCAAAAGAAATCTAACCTCGTGCTGCGGCGACACGGGCAGTAGAGGCTGTGATTGGTCGCCTTTTTTACATGATTTCTCATGCGTATATGACTTTTGTAACACATGTGTTAGCTCCAGCTACAATTACACTCCCCGTCTCTCTTTAATTACCATTGTTCGCTCGCAATGAAGCAATGAAGGAGGCTAACAAGCTAAATAGTCCACAGTTGTGGTTGAAACCACTGAAAAGCAGTGGTGTCCAAAGTGCGGCCCAGGGGCCATTTGTTGCATCTGGTGCATTCCAGTTGCATTTCTTTTGCACTGCAGCGAACGACACCGTCTGAGCGCACACGATTTTGTGCTATTTTGTTTATATTTACATTGCCGACCAAACGCCTCAGTAAGCGCTGGCTGTCGGGACGAAGGTTCTGCTGCGCGTCCAGTTGTCGTTTTTTTATTTTTTTCCCCCCAAGGATGGTTGTGTTTCACACGTTGGTCGTGTTCCCCTGCTTCCTCGTCACTACTTACAAACAAATGTCACTCATGCGCTCACCTTGTTCATTCTCTTTAAAAGGGAAATATTCCCACCCTGCGGCTGTGGCGTTGGCCTTAGAAACTGTCGCCTCTGTGCCTTCATTCATGTTAACGTATGCTTTCTCATCAGGCTAATTTGTTGCTAGCACCTTGGGTCCACCCACTAGTAGCCCCGCCTCCACAAAGAGGCTGAATGAGAGGACAGGAGGGTTCACGCTCTCTATCCATTTTTTTTTTTTTTTTTAATCGTTCGATTAATGGATGTATCGATTAGCGTGACAGGCACATGTACGCTAGCCGTCTTGTCCTTCCATTTTTATTTATTGTGCCTTTTCTACTCGTTACTTTCTTCTGATTTGTGATTGGCCAACATGGCCTCATCTTTGGCTGCTTTGGCGCTTGACATGCTTTGTGTGGTTTCAGTGATGTACCCGGCCTACGCCAAATGGGTGCAGTCCCACAGGGACCTGCCGATCAAACTCAACCAGTGGTGCAACGTGGTGGTGAGTGTCGAGCGTTCCCCGGTCTAACTTAGCCTGAAGTAAGCCAGACGTCTTAACCACGCTGTCTCGCCCCTGTCCAGAGATGGGAGTTCAAGCACCCCCAGCCCTTCCTGAGGACGCGAGAGTTCCTGTGGCAGGAGGGACACACGGCCTTCGCTACCAAAGAGGAGGCAGCGGAGGAGGTAACCATGGAAACGCCTTCATAGGCATCACCTTCAAATAAAATCACCAAGAACCCCACACTTGTTTGCAGGTGCTTCAGATCCTGGACCTGTACGCCAGAGTGTACGAGGAGCTGATGGCCATCCCCGTGGTGAAGGGAAGGAAGACTGAGAAGGAGAAGTTTGCCGGAGGAGATTACACCACCACCGTGGAAGCCTACATCTCCGCCAGCGGACGAGCCATCCAGGTACCGCCTCCTGTTTGGCGGGCGAATATCTTCACATGCTAACTCCTGCGTCACGTGGCTGCGACAGGGTGCGACCTCCCACCATCTGGGTCAGAACTTCTCCAAGATGTTTGAGATCATGTTTGAGGATCCCAAGAAGCCCGGCGAGAAGCAGCTGGCCTTCCAGAACTCCTGGGGCCTCACCACCAGGACCATCGGTGTCCTCACCATGGTCCATGGAGACAACATGGGGCTGGTCCTTCCGCCCAGAGTGGCCTGCCTGCAGGTGGATGCCCTACGCTCACTGAATGATGTCGCTGTAATGCTCCCCTCATGCGCTCTCTCTTTCCACGTTGCCAGGTTGTCATCATTCCATGCGGCATCACGGCGTCTCTGCCAGAGCAGGACAAGGAGGCGCTGATGAACCAGTGCTCCAAATACGTCAACAGGCTGCAGGCTGCTAACATCAGAGTGAAGAGCGACCTCAGAGACAACTACTCGCCAGGGTGGAAGTTCAACCACTGGGAGCTGAAGGTCCGAAACAAATGCTGCTTATTAGCCGTGGGGAAGAGTAACATCCTCCTCTCTTGGTGTGCAGGGCGTTCCCATCCGTCTCGAAGTGGGCCCCAAGGACATGCAGCAGCGCCAGTGTGTCGCCGTGAGGAGAGACACGGGCGAGAAGATGACCATCCCGGACGCCGAGGTGGAGAAGAAGCTGACCGCCATCTTGGAGGACATTCAGAGCTGCCTGTTCAAGAAGTAAGTTGTCATGTTGCTAACTCAATGTAGCACAACCCGCTCACCTGTACGCTACGCCCACTGGCCTTGACGCGAACCAGCCAGAAATACATCAAAGGTGTCCAAAGAACACATCACATTACTAAAACAACAAACCGCAGCCAAAGTATATATAATATAATTATATTAATAATTACGAGATGAAAATTTGCAAGAAGAAAGTTTAAATAGTTGAAATGGAAATATTGAAATAAATGAAGGTAGAAATGACAAAAACAGATGTAATTTTACAAGAATAAAGGCAAAATACTAAGAGGAAAAAGTTGTATTCTAGTGACGAAAAAAGTAGCAATAAACCTGTAATATTATGAGGGGGAAAATGTATTCTTTTAGCATAGAATTTAAATATTAAAGAAAAAAATATTTTTAAAGTGTTAATATGAGAAACAAAACATGATAAAGGTGTCAATTTTTGAAAGTTAGGTTGGGGAAAAAGTAATACTATTGTGGGGACTAATAAATATAATATAATATAATAATTATAATAATAATGAACCAGAATTGTACAAGAAAGTTGAAATAGTTTAAATAAAAAAATAAGGTTGAAATTTTAAAAACGGCAGGGGAAAAAAAAACAGTTGTAATTTTATGAGAAGTCGTTTTCTAGCGAGGAAAAAAGTCGCAAATTTACAAGAATAAACTTGGAATAATATGGAAAATGGCATTTTAGTAGCATAGAAGTGAAATAAAAAAGAAAAAATATTTTGTTTTTTTAAGTTGTAATATGAGAAACAAAACACAAAGTTGTACATTTTGGAAAATTAGGTTGGAGAAGAAGCTCTAATATTATGGGAATTAAGTCTCAATGTTACGGGAGTAATAATATGATTCAATAATAATATGACATTTTACAAGAAGAACGTTGAAATAGTTTTACATGTTTTCAAAAAGGTTGAAATAATAAAAGAAAACAGCAGAAATGGGGGCAAAAACAGCTGTAATTTTACGAAAATAAATTCTTAATATTATGAGTGAAAACGTCGATGGAATTTTAAATATTTAAAAAATGGGAAAAAAAAATACTCATCGGCTTTTCCACCCAAAGCTGAGGTGCAGTTTTTTTTTTTTTTTTTAACTACATATAACTTCTTAGCATATCTACATGTGTTGCATCCTTTCCTTTTTTTACTATGTGGCCCTCATTGGAAAAGGTTCGGAAATGTTTGATAAAGTGTGACGTTGTATTTCATTTTTCCAGAGCGTCAAATGACCTGCACAGTCACATGGTGGTTGCAGACACGATGGAACAGTTCCAGAAGGACTTGGACTTCGGCAAGGTGAGGACTCGAGGACTCTGTGCAAGTGCACGTCCTCGCCTCCGACTTTGCGTTGACACGTTTGTCCTTTTGGTAGATCGTCCAGATCCCCTTCTGTGGAGGCATCGAGTGCGAGGACTGGATCAAGAAGACCACTGCCAAGTACGTGCATCTCCGCAACACAACAGTGTCCTCCTTTTTGTCTTTTTAGTGCTTCATAGTTTGCTTTTCGTGCGTCAGGGACCAGGACCTGGAGCCCGGAGCTCCATCCATGGGAGCAAAGAGCTTGTGTATCCCCTTCTCCCCCCTGAAGACGCTGCAGCCGGGTCAGATGTGCGTGAGCGGCAAAGAGGCAGCACAGTACTACACCATGTTTGGACGTAGCTACTGAGGACGTCTGCTGGAGCATCATCGCTATAAGCAAAGGGCTCCCCCCACCCCCCCACCCCCCCTTTCCATCTTTTTCTATCCTGTGGGTGGGGTTTTCAATGGCACTATATATTCTCTGGTAATTTTTTTAAGGAAAACATGTCATCATAGGACGAGGAGATAGAGAAACCATTTAACCTCAGTCGTGTGTGTGAGAAATGAGCATTTTTCTCTGCGATTCCACTTTCCTGAAAGCCTAAACTGGATAGAAATGGTCTCCAAAGAGCTGGCTCATGAATAAATATTAAATACTTATCATGTGGTAGGTTAACTTTTGCAGTATGCCGTACTAAAACTACTTTTGTATTTTTATTTGACTTTGTTTTTGCATCTCCCCAGTTCATGTAATCATGCTCTTTAGCTGCCAGGAGTCCTCTGTCTCTCCCACGCAGGCCGCCTCTCTCTCAGGTACTCTGACATGAAGTTTGGATATTTTTCATCCACCCCCCCTCCCGCATCAGATCAGCGCTGCTCGTCAGTGTCATTTCCATCCTGCCTGTCCGCAGCAGCCATAATAATTTACAGCTGCGATTGAACTGTATTTGGTTAATTAGCCAGCCAGCCTGGGGGAAGTCGCCTTGTAAACACAACCTGTCTGTAATAAAGTTATTTCTGTGGCAACACGTGTGTTTCTATTATTCCCCCAGGACACCATCCGTAGTCTAATTAGGATCATGCCCCAACGTTGACAGGCATGCGTACAAGCACGTGGGGGCCACACAAACTATTGAGAATCATTTTGAGTTGCTACAATGACATTTTAGCAAAATGGACCAGTGTGCTGCATCATTTTTTCACGTTCATTTTTGGGGTGTCTTTGATTTCCCCCCTCTATAGGGTGAATATTTTCATTTCTATCAAATTATGTGGCATCATTTTGTTACTAATACATCACCCACTTATTATAAGGAAAGATATTCAAGATCATCTTTCCCCCAGTTTAGATCTGATGTGTTTTCGAAGTGTTCCTCTAATTTTTTTGAGCAGTGTATATATGTGTATATACTGTGTATATATAGTATAGAAAAATGGCCGTTGCATGCTTTGATTTCTCAGCATTCGGCCTTTTGGTGGGAAAATTTGGACACATCTGTCCTAAACTAAGCGAAGAAGGCGTTGGTTAGACGCCGCATCGAGTGGGTTTGGCCAGTGCTGCCATACGTCGACGCCACCGCCATATTGGATGGGTCAAGGCTGCGTTGTAAATGTAGAATACAAGACAATGTCCTTTTCATAAAGCCCCTTTCTACAAAGAAATGTAAGTTAATTCCTCTCGTTTATACATTCACACAAACGCACTGATATACTTGGGAAACAGTTAGGCACCAAAAGCGACGTTGACGTACGGCTCAGCGCTCGATGCGGCGTCTATCTGTTTCTATGGTTAAAGCATTAACGATAGTTCACTTCCTGCCTGTATTTTCAAAGTGAAAGTAGCGACGTTTATTTTAATGCGGGAAGTATGGATATTCGCTGTCTGATGTACTTGAGTACGTTTCGATTGTAAAGTTAAGCTTAAAAGGCATGTTTGTTGTATCTAATGTCTGTATTTAAATCCATTTTCACCATACTCATCTCTATCAGACTTTAATTGTGGCGCCCACGCTTTTTTAGGCGTGGCCAAGTGAATTCGACTGAGAAACAACCAATTACACCCGAGCGATCAGCCCGAAGGCTGCCGAGTCCGAGGCGAGTGTCGACGATCACCATCGAGCCCCACATTTAGTAATATGTCATCCAGGTCCTGACTTAACATTCAAGGCAAAAATGAGTGACAAGGGTATATCGGACGAGGTAGTGGCGGCGGCTTGTAAAGAAGCAGATCCAATTACCAAGGTAGGAAGTTTGTCAGAAACGTAAACGTTTTGTGGCCGCTCCTGTCAAAGCTGGCCAAACCCAACAGGCCAGACAGTAACCGAGAAAGTCTGTGAGCTGCGTCCATTATCGGACAAGCAGACGGTTCGTTTTTTCCAGTTGATTTGTTTGCACTGTGGCTCAGCACGTTCCATTAACAGTTCACTTGTCATCGGCACACATAAGGCATGACGGGAGTTGCATATGCAAGCTAATGTTAGCTTAAACCGCTGCACAACTTGAGACGAATGGACTCCAAAGTTGTTCGCAAACGTCATTAATTAGATTTAAAAAAAATAAATACTTCCATGCTTAACGCTTGAATGACAATTTTGTGTTTTAGGTGTGGTCAACAAAACATATTGGCGTGTTGTGGCAGAAGACTGTAGCACTGCTTGGTAGCTAATGGTGACATGGTAGCTAGCTAGCCTAGCCTAACACTAGGTAGTTAAAATGCTTAACACGTTTTACGCATTCTGTCACCAAGTTCGTGTCCACTTTTACGATCTCTACACCATTAAAATCCTTCACTAGGTGACACCTCCACAACGTGATAGATAACTAACACATGTATCAAACTATGAATCTCAATTTGTGTAAGATTCCTGAGATTCTTTCAGCTTTTGATGTGACAAGAAGGCCATTCATTTCAACCTGGTAGGAATGTGTAAGCTCTGACTGCTTGAACTTTGACCTGCGGAGACTTGAAGGAGGCTGAAACATCTTCCGGAATTGGATTGTTTGTCGTTGGGAGTTTGAGCTGGCGTCACGTGACATGTCCGCCACCACGTTCAATGTTGGGTGATCGACTTCTTTTTACACTTGTGTGATAGAAATGTTAGAAAAATATGATTATGTCTCAAATAGAATACGTCGGTCAGTACACTTCAATGAGTGTCCAACTTTCCAACTTCAATAAGTGTACTGACCGACGTATTCTATTTGAGACATAATCATATTTTTCTAACATTTCTATCACACAAGCGTAAAAAGAAGTCGATCACCCAACATTGAACGTGGTGGCACAGTATGAAGTGCACACAGTTCAATAACTGATGACATGTTCAATCCACGCTCCTCTTCTGTGGATTACAGCTGCAACACGCACATTGATTTTTGGGATGACATTGCCACCACACACTCTGTGGGAATACCTGAAGGAGAGAGTGTACTGCAACAACCCACAGACCACTGAGGCCCCGAAGACCAACATCCGTCAGGAAATTCATGTGCGACTTCGTTTTTTGACCCCTTCGTTTGCATTTTGCTCCTGAAATACGTCCATACAAAGTCAGTCAAAGTAGAGCAACATTTTGGCGCATCTGTATGTAAATCTACAAGTCTCCTGCAACTTTTCTGGGTTCACATCTGCTTCCCCACTCACGTAGCGCCGCTCCGAATGATACTAAAAACTAATAGCACAAATACTTGACTTGAACTATATGGATTTTTAAAGCCTTTAAAAGAAACAATAAACATGTACATCATGACCAATTATGGCAAAACTGACAATTCACAAATAAAGAACATGGAAAAAAAGAACATTATAAAAGGAAACCATGATTAGTTTGCTGTTGGTAGCGGTTTTGAAGGATTCCATGCTTTATTGGATGTCAGGAATAGATGGTCACATGGCTACAAGAACATGTGAAATTCTCTTTTCGTTGTGTAAATGATCATTTTGATGATGGTTATATATCCAGTCCCTAAAGCCAACATGGCACACACATACTCTATAGGCTAATAACATGACAATGGAATGCCTGGAATTGAATAGAATTGTTAGAAAAATGAGAAAGTCACTGTATTTATAAATGCTATTATTATTATTATTATTATTATTATTATTGGAATATATGAGCTGACATGGTTGTGGTAGGTTGGATCGATATCATCGGCGTTCTTCTTGTGCAGTGATAAGTGGCCATTAGTAATGTAATTGCATGAGTAGTACGTGTGTGTCCAGGATGTAGCGTGCCAGGCTGTGTACCATACATTCATATCTGTGGGCCGCAGTCCCAGGGACGTTTATTTTGGCTTCCACAAAGATGATGTTGAGCAAACGAACACGAAATGCAAAGCGAGTATGAAAACTGTCGTAACCACCTCAAAGCACGTTATGCAAATGGGGGGGCGTTGGCACTTTTTGGAGTTTTTTCAGGAGGCTTTATAGGCGGGATAGGTGCGTCCCGTTATGTGCATGACATTTTATTGAAAGTAATGTGAGCCAGTTGGTCAATAAATCAACAAAAAGCAGTTCACTTGCATTTCCTGCAATTATTTTCACATGGCAAAATAAAAAAATATATAAATATATATATATATATATATATATATATATATATATATATATATATATATATATACACACACACACACATAGCAAAATTTTTCTCATACTGTAACTTTTTTACATTTATGTGCCGTGTTTTTTTTTATTTTTCAGATATGCCACACTTTTGACTTTGGATAGCACTGGTGTGCTTCATTAACTCCTGAGTGTTCCAAACCCGTTACTGCAGTTATGCACTTACAGTGCTGGAAGTGATGTTCTTTTTTTAAATTTTGGGGCGGAAATTTGTTACTTTTCCTTTTTCTCAAACTCTGACTTTGATTTTTGATTACTTTTACAGGTCAAATTACACTTTTTAAAAAAATGTTTCTTGTAAAATGACAACTTTTTCGTGGTAACAGTCCCACTTTAATCTTGTAAGGAGTCTTGTGATGAAGTTGGGCTCCTTCGCCTTGTGTCGCGTTTCACTTTCTCCTTACACTTGAATGTTTAAAAAGTGCAAAAATGAAGTGTTGAGCTTCCTTTTGCGCTTGTGTGACGGTGAAGAATGTAAACATGCTACTTGAAACACTTTTTAAAGGCTCCAGTTTGACCCTGGAACAGATTATGTCTCCATGGTGAAGAAGTGCGGTGGAAGCGCAGCTCGCACCGGCGTGCTGACGGTTGGCAGTCGGGTGTGTTTGGTGGCACGGGGGTGAGGTCTGGCTGCACTCCAGTCTTCGCAGGGGGGCGTGAGGACACACACTTTAGTCTCTCTCGCCTCCCGCTGCTGCTCAAAGCATTTTATTTCAACATGAGGGATTGTCATTGCGTTGTAGACGTTAAATGAGTAGATTGCAATATATTTGTTACGTTTTTTCATTGGACTTTCCTTAAACGTAAGGTTCGTCTCGTCTCGTGACATCCCTAGAGGTCACGGGTGTGCGTACGAGCGATCCTAAACGGTACGCCATAGTCACCCCATACGGTGCGTGGACCTGGCTCTTCTGGTCACAGTCTGCTTCATTGTTGGTCCGGCAAAGGAAAAAATGCAAAACATGAAATTGCTTAGCCTTTTTTGTGGAAACAGCTTCAACATACAGGAGATATTTTTGAAATGAAACATCAACAAATGCAAACTGCTAGCAAGTCATTCTCCAGTTAATACAATATTGTCAAATTACTAAAACTTGTCATTATTATTCTATTCTTTCATCTTCTACAATGACAAGTGACTATTTCATATTACAACTTCATTCTTGGAAAAGTACCATTTTTTTTTTGTAAAATTGCAACTTTTTCTGGTAAAATTCTGACTATTTGTCATATTATGACTTTATTTTGGTAAAGTGAGCTTTTTTGGTAAAATTACAACTTTAACTTTAACGTTTTCTCATAATGTTCCAACTTTATTCCCGTAATATGACAGCGTTGGACTTTTTATCTTGTAAAATTACGTAGTTTTTTATCCCCTGACATTCCTACTTTATTCTCCTAAAATGTAAAATTTCTATTTGTAAATAAATAGTTATTTGGTGTAAAACAACCTTTTTTGTGTTTATGTTGGTATTGTTGTTTTAGATATTTGAGCTGTCACCAAAGCAAAGTCAAAGTTATGCTTGAAATATATCTTTTCACAAAAAGCTGCTTTTCTCCTTTTTTTAGCCAGTAACTGATATTTTCCTGAAACTTACCTATGTTCTACTGCTGATTACTAAAGAACGAAAAAAGGTAGAAACAAACTTTTTTTTTTTTCCTGATGAAAGACGAATAATGTTTCTTTTGGTAGGTTCCATGTTTCTATAGACACACAACACAATATTCTGTGCGCCTTGAAAGACCAGTCAAAATGGCCTAAAATGGCTGCTACTCAGGGGGAATGGCTGGGATTGAATGAGTTACCTTTTGCATTTATTTCAAAACAGGCTTCAGAAAGGTGAACTGTGTGTTCTATTTCTGTGTCTTGTAGGACTTCATGATGCAGCAGACGATGCTGCGAGTGAAGGATCCTGTGAAATCCTTGGATTTTTACACCAGAATCCTCGGCATGACGTGAGTATTGGAGTCAGACATTCTCTAATGTGACTATGGATTGACTGACTGACTGTCTGACTGTCTCCCAGGCTGCTGCAGAAGTTTGACTTCCCCTCCATGAAATTCTCTCTCTTCTTCCTGGGCTACGAGGACAAGAATGAGATCCCTGCTGACGTGAAGGACAGGACATCCTGGACGTTTTCCCGCAGAGCCACCATCGAGCTGACACAGTGAGGGTCCGCCTTGTCTTGCCGGAGGAGCAAAATGAGCCCTGCTCTCTTCCGACACGTCGATTTCCGTCATTGCGCTTTGAAACTAGACGACCAGATGCCCTTCTCTCGTATGCTGCAAAGTACATTCCAGTAATCCCTCGCCACACCTCGCTTCAAATTTTGCGTCTTCCCTCTGCTTCGGTTTTGCAGAAATACACAAATCATTGCTTTTTTGTGGTTGAATATTGTCAATTATTAGTCCAAACGTACACATTTTTAAGCTAATGTTACGTATTTTTGCCTAAATGAAGCATTTTCAAGCATAATAATGGCAAAATGAAGTAAAATACAAAAGTAAGGCATTCAGAAGACGCATTCAAAGATGCTGTGATGATATACACTAGTCACTAGGTGTCAGTAATGTCTACTATATTGGGTAATAGGAGTGTAAAGGTCACTATAGGGCTGTTATTTCATATCCAGAGGGCTCTAATCATGTTAAAAAGTGTATTTAGAAGGTTGTAAACAGGTTTTCTATGCTCTAAAATATTTCATTTAGAAATAAGGGTTCCTGCTTTCCGGAAATTCTGGAATTGACGGCGATAAACGTGTGATTACTGTACAGCAGTACCTCGATTTTCTTTAATTTGTTCCAAAAGAACTGATGAAAACCGAAACGTATGAAAACGGAGGCAATTTTTCACGCAGGACATCATGGAAAGCCAATGATTCCGTTCCAAACACACACAAATATGAACCAAA
The DNA here is from genome assembly GCF_027744805.1 of Dunckerocampus dactyliophorus. NCBI lineage: Eukaryota > Metazoa > Chordata > Actinopteri > Syngnathiformes > Syngnathidae > Dunckerocampus > Dunckerocampus dactyliophorus. Next base: position 37,981,591 of record NC_072821.1, read on the forward strand.
AAAAAAAATCATGATGGCTTTTGGAATGAAATGTGTTTCTCACCCTCTTTATCAAATCACTGCTGCTTGCAACTTTCTTTGGCCCCATGGCAGGTTATTTAGAACGCACAGACAGTGAGTCAGCAACGCGGAGGGTTCTTTGTTCGGGCGCTGGATTTTGGGGAATGATACGGTACAGGGCAAACGGATGAGTTACCTGCAATATCGTGTGAGAACCGAGACCAAATTTGGGCAAAAATTTTCTGCGAAAACTAGGACTTAGTTTATTTTCGCCTCTTTTCCAGAGGAATGACGTGAAATAGCCCATTCACAGTTGCGACAATTTGGTTTAACACAAAATAACATGCCTGGTTCTCTCTGTAGTTGAGTAAACAAACTCCCCCAGACACTGCGCATGAGGAAACCGTGTTGGACAGTAGCGTAACATTTCGACTGCTGCTAAGTGGGAGCTAAGTTTCTTTCTCTGGTCTTCCTCCCCGCCTCTCCAGTAACTGGGGGTCCGAGACTGATGAAAGTCAGTCGTACCACAACGGAAACTCGGATCCACGCGGCTTCGGTAAGTGCAGACGTTTTTCTTTTTCCCCAAGCTTCCATCTAGAACGACATGCAAAAGGGCTTTTCTTCCTCCCCACCTCATTTAAAGGAAAAGTGCACTTTTTTTTTATTTTGTCCATCATCTGCAATCCTTTTGTGATACTTCTTTTCTGTGTATTGTAAAGATATTAAAACAGATAAAAAGGGGCAGGTAATTAATGAACGTAATGTAAAGTTGCAAGTACATTCATAACATGGAATACTTACAGTATTTTGGGAACTTCCTTCCTGGGTGCATTGATTTCACATAGCAACATAGAAAGGAACGCTACACCAACACAACGCTCCGATATGTAGCGTTACCTTTGGCTAGTGGCCTGAGGCATTGTGGGCGAGCGTGTGGTGAAGCTAGTCGCTAGCCGGCTAGTAGCTAGCCAGTGTTATGTGTGGAGGTGTCACTTCGCCAGTCACGCAGTTCTTGGGTGTAATAATGTTAATAACGGTAATAATAGCAATGTCGCTGTAGCTTGGTTAATATGCAGGTCACATTATGGAAATGGAGCGTTGTTGTTGTTGTTATAGGTGGAATAGGTGCGTCCCATTACGTGCATTTTTAGCTGCCTCTTTTAATATCTTTAGAAGGCACAGAAACGAGAAAGACGTGTGTTCGTGTCTTGTAAGGATTGTGGATGATGGGTAGGCCTGTCACGATAAAAAATGTTGCTGGTCGGTTATTGTGCTACACATTATTGTTGATCATCATTTTTCATGAATGATATGGTTTAAATGTATGCCATATCACCGTACTGAATGGTTGCATTTCTTTTGCAATGCAGCAAATGACGCTGTCTGTGAGCACGCACCATTTTGAGCTATTTTGCTTCTATTTGCTTCGCTGAACAAAAGCTTCAGTAAGCGTTGGCTGGTGGGACGAACGCACCGCTGTAGAAAACTGAAAAGGATGGTTGTGTTTCAGGTGTGCATACAAGTTGGTCGCGTTCCCCTTCTTCCTCGTCACGACTTTGTTTTTTTGTTGTTGTTTTTTTTAATCATTCAATTTATCGATTATCGTGACAGGCCTTAATGATGACCAAAAGTACACTTTTCCTTTAAGGCGAGCAGACACTAATTTGCCTGTACGGCTCTCGACAGGACACATCGGCATCGCCGTTCCCGACGTCAACAAAGCGTGCAAATTGTTTGAAGAGCAAGACGTCACGTTTGTCAAGAAGCCAGACGATGGTGAGAACGTGAACTCTTCACGGGCAATATGGGAAGTACAGCACACACATTCCAGCAAGCATTTCGACAACCGTATGTCTTATTGTCAAAGACAATACCATAGAAAGTAAGCTTTAGAGCAGTCAGTGCACAGCTTGTATCGCTGTATAAATTCACTGTCAACACAATTGTCTAAATAGCTGGTGGCACAACTGATTAGCAAGATAATTGTGTCTTGCCTACAGTCATCAAGCACGGTAGCATGCAGGAGTGCTGCCAGTACCGGGGAGCTGCGGTTCATTGAGGGGGAAAGACTAGTTCCAACATGTGCTGTGACATTGTGGAGCACAGCGTGATCCTCTCCTCCTCTTCTTTTTAGTTCATTGGGTCATAACCTTATGCAGCATATCATGCATTGTCTTCGAGCTAGGGACATCACACACGCTTAGTTCCTGGCGACTTCAAATTTCAATAGCAGCAAAAGTAGCGCTGCCCCTGCAGGGCATCCACCAGCTCCACCAGTGATGTTATCATGGAGGAGTGGAAGAGGATTCTAGGAACCGCCCGTGCAGCTCTGCTACATAAGCTGTACACTGGCTACTCTAACATACATCCAAGTCTACTTTCTATCGTGTTGTCCCTTCACAAGATAAAATCAGATGCTTGCTGAAATGTGAGAGCAGTACTGACTTTTGTAAGCTCCATTAAGTATTTCTGTATCATCTTCTTGTTGTTGTTTTGTGTGTCAGGTAAAATGAAAGGTTTGGCCTTCATTCAGGACCCCGACGGCTACTGGATCGAGATCCTAAGTCCCAACAACATGATTTCCATCACCAGCTAAATCGGAGAGCGAGAGTAGGACTTTGTGCGTTAGAGAGGGTGACATCCTGCGGCGCGGAGGGAAACACGCACAAATTGGCGCGCATGACTCAAGCAGGAGCTGCACCTACACGGGACAGTTGACGAGCACGTAGATTTGAAACGTTAGCTTTTGTTCTCCTAGCAACTACTCTCATCTATGGGTGGTGATGTGGTGCTGAATAAGCTGTGTAATAAATGTGAGAGCTGTCATTAAACGCTGTGTCATGTCATATTTTCTTAATTATAAACTTATTTTACATTTTAGACCAAGCTTGTGCAGCAAATTATTCGTATATTTGGTGTTGGAGAGGGCATATTGTTAGTTTTGATTACTTTTATTTTGAAAGCCGTATAAGGGAGATAGCGGTTCCCACTATATCCGGTCCACAGTCTGTCAGCCTCGTGCAGTGATTAAGATGTCTAATGTCAGTTTTGACCCACCAACGCGTGTCTCCAAGACTTGGATCGCTCTCAGAAGACTTGACAAAAATGGTTAGTGGTTTTCTTTTCAACTTTTACTGCTTTGCGACTGTCGAGAGGTCGGCAAATTTAACAAGCGATTGTGCTGCGTGCGCGTGCCGGTATCCATGGCAACCCTTTTTTTTACGTATCGCGTATATTTATACCGCAAACCTGACATTGTTCACACTTGTTTTGTTCTCATTTGTTTTTTAAAAGTTATATTCGATTTAAAGTTAATCAAGGAAGCTTTTCTCTACGTCCAACAGCTGCATTTGATCGTCAAGTGGTCCTGTCGTAGGCAAACGTTGGAATCGATCCCATACCATGTAAATAAACAACCAGTATTGCCGATGCTTTTTTTTTTTTTTTTTTTTTTACCAGAAATGCTACATAATCCTTTAATGATTTTGTGATCAATTTTAGGCAAAAAAAAAATCATTCTTCCTTTTTATTACATACATCCATCCATTTTCTATGCTCCTCATTAGTGTTAGGGGGTATGCTGAAGCCTATCCCAGCTGACTTCGGGCGACAGGCGAGGTACACCCTGGTGCCAGCCAATCGCAGGGCACATATACATGTAGACAAACAACTATTCACACTCACATTCATACCTATGGACAATTTAGAGTGTCCAATGAAGCTAACATGCATGTTTTGGGGATGTGGAAGGAAACTGGAGTACCCGGAGAAAACCCACACACGCACGGGGAGAACATGCAAACTCCACAAAATTAGTATAAGGGCCACATTGACACCCCCTCTCCCCCATCTTTTCATAGTTCATAGTTCAGGCGATGCCTGCAACATAAAGTTAGTCCCGCAAATATACAAGTTTATTCTCATAAATTCAGAGTTTTCTCACATAAATTCACGACTTTATTCTTGAAATTATTATTACAATTCTCTCTAAAAATTATAATTATTTTAATAAACCGTCGTGACAGGCATTGCCTGGGACAGCAATGAAAATGGGGTCAAGGTAATATTACGACTTTGCTTCTCTTGGATTTACAGGAATAAAAGTTGTAAATTTCAGGGAAAAAAATTATTTAAAAAATATGATACTGTATATTTATATTGTATATAATAAAATATATTATATATAATATATTTTGAGAATAAAAGTCGTAAATGTACAAGAATGAAAGTCGTACATTTACATTAGTTTTAACACTGGCAGACACTTCTGTCATGCTAGTTTTAGCATGCTAATGTGAGCATTGCTAACATTAGCATAGTAGCATTTTGTTGACATTTTCTTAAGTATTAACACGCGCAGGCACTTAGCTCTACCATGCTGGGTGTTGCATGTTAACCTGTTAAGCCGTTTTCATAAGTAGAGACTTATCTAAACACTTACTGCTATCATGTTTGGTACATCCATTTTAAATTTCGGCACGTTTCCGCGCCATTTCTGCGCCGCTTCTACATTCGCGCCTGTCCTGCTCATTTCTGTTTCCCCACCCCCCCGGTCTGTTCATTCAGCTCACGCACTCACACCCAATGTCTCCAGATGTTGTTATTACGGTTGTTATATTGTGTGTGTTGCAGATGACAGAGTGGTGGCTCTGCGTGAGGTGTCCATCCCTGCGGCGGCCGACATGCCGGCCATCGTGCAGGTGGTCTGCACGTTGCTTACGCTGTTGTCACGGCAACACGGTGGGGGCGAGTTCTACGTGACCGAAAGCTTTGTCTGGTGTCTTTTTCTTTCAGATCATTGCCGCTTCCTTTGGCCTCAGCTCCTCAGACGTTATATTCAAGGTGCGGCCCCCACCAAAGAGGAAGAATTCAATCGTTTGTTTCCTTTAAGATTTTTGCTGAAGACGCTCGCTTGTGTGTTCAGATCAGGAACCAACGTGGAAGTCTGATGCCTCTCAGCAGCTCCATCCCTGCAAACAGCAAGCACATGTATGGCTTTGTTTCTTTACCCCGTGATGTTGTAAGAAGCATATCATATTACATTACAACACAACCCATAGTCTCGTACAGATGAGGAAGCTGGCTATTATTCATTTCTGGCAAAAAAAAATAAGTGTGTGCTTCTTCCAACCTAATTTATAGATACGTAAATAAAATAAAAAAAAAATATGTAGTTAAGTATGTAGTTTAGTTTATTTTCTCTTCTCTTCCCATAATTGCTATTTTTCTGTGGCAAAATTAATTTATTTCATTTGTTGTATTAATTAATTAATTAATCAATTATGCCTATATCTATATCTATCTATCTATCTATCTATCTATATATATGTATATATGTATATATATATATATATGTTGTAGATAAGAATATCCACAAATTCTGAACAAGTATAATAAAAATAAAATAATCTACTAAAATGGGAATTAATCTAACCACATGATTTTAATATAAAAAAACGCACACATATTTATTTGTTAACAAAATGCCAAATGAAAAAGGATAATTCACATGAATGACATTTCTCATGCTAATGATAAAGGGTGACTTGTGACACCTTCTGCCCTCTAGCGGCTGTCGTTGTAACTGCGGTGTTTTAACGTTAGAATAAACACTGCTGTTGAATTGACATTCATTATTATACACGAGACAAAATATGAATAGAATAGAAAATAAATATAATAGCCAACAAGAATATTTAGGGAATAACATATCTATATTACCAACACTCATGTTTAGTGAGTGGAATATGTAACTAACAGCAATATGTAGTGTATATTACATACTGTAGTGTATGTCTAACACTGATGCTTGGTGCATATACTGTCATGTGTAACCAATACTGTACTGCTGTTTTTCTTTACAGGCCTTATTTGCTTGAGGTAGCCAAGATCTTTCAACATGGTAAAATGGCACGCACACCTGTTTGCACACTAAATATCTCATAATCAGGCTTGTCACGATAACAAATTTTGCCAGTCGATAATTGTGCTACAAATTACCGTCGATAATCGATATTATCAACAACATTGTTTGAGACCATTTTTTTTCATTCATTGTCATGAGAGGTGTAGTTGACATTGAACCAGTGGGTGGTACTCAAGTATGGCGTACGGTGTACCTGTGTGAGCCACATTAGCTTGACGGAAGTTGCCTGTGTGTATGTTTTTGCAATGTAGTCAGCGTGCACCATTTTGTTCATATTTACTTTGCCGACTGTCGGGACGAGGGCTTGGCTGCCCGAGACACCTCCATCGTGCACGTGCACGTGCACCTGTCAATTTATCCATTTTTTTTTTTAAATTGCTCAATCAATCGATTTATCGATTATTGTGACAAGCCTACTTTTAATTGATAAAAAAAATAAAGATATGTATTTTTTTTGTTGTTGCTTTTTCCGATTGTTTTGTTCCCAGTGCGTCCGACCCCTAAAAGCATCCCCATGACTGTGATCAACAAGAGCATAAAGGCCAGGTTGCACACTATTGAAAAGAGGGTATACTGTATATTGTACTCTTTATGTATTCACTATGTTATACTTACAGTATATTTACTGTATAGTCACATTGTATGCACGAACATTCAGCTGTTTCATTTCAAAATGTTGACTTGTGTGTGAATTTCCTGCAGATTCAAAGACTGGAAGAGCTTCTGCCTCAGATAAAACTCAGACGCAATGAAAAACTCAGCCAGGTAAACCACTAACAAGACACCAAAATTTGATGGAGACGTCCGTCGTGACAGAACGCACAAAAAGGTCTCAGGAAGCCATGTTCGTTCGCAAACAAACAGGAACTCGGACATTTTGGGCAAAAAGCAAGGGTCCTATTTCGACGCACTCCTCCTAGTGACGTTGACCAAACGAGCCCAAATCAAAATCGCGGATGCTAGACAGATGGACGATGACAAGTTGCGAAGCGTTTTAGCCTACGCCGTAGGATGTGGGCGGGGCATGGCGACATAGCTCACCTTTTCATGTCATGCAATTGCACTCTGCTCTCAGGAAATTGAATGTCTGAACCAGAAGTTGATGTTTCTTCATAAGAGAATGCAGGTGAGTGAAATAAAACACACGTTTACAGGCCGGAGATGCCGCTAACGCTAACACTAACAAGCGCCATGTTTAAGCTGTTGATTTGATTTCAAGATTTATTTTTGAACATGTGAAATATTTACAAAGCAAACTACAGAGCTAGCATCATATACAGTGTAGGCCAACACGGCCGAAAAGGAGTAGGAAGAAGCAGCGTGTACATGTCCTGAATTTATTTAAATGCAGATTTTCTATTTATTTCTTCAAATATTAGACACAGGAAGTGAACAAACTATGAGTAACCTCCGAGATATGGAAAACGGGTAGGATTAAATCAACTCTCTGCTTCTTCCTACTTCTTTTTGCACACTCTCTAAGCATTTTCAATGCAACTTTGTGCGTTGCAGGTGGCGGATTCGCACACGTGGAAAGGAATGCTAACCCGAGCGCCCCTCTGGTAAACCTTCGACCACGCCCATGAGTCGCAGCTTCGGCCAAAGTGGAATTGAGTCTGCTTTTTGTTTGTTTTTTTAGGGTAAAAATCAAAATAAGCGTCAGTACGGTTGTGTGTGAGACACGTTGTTTGCTGGCACACAACAAGTTGGCACTTGTGTGCTCTCGGGGTTCAATTAGTCACAGATTAGCAGGTTGGTGTGACGAGCAAGCATGAAGCATGAAGCATGAAGCATGAAGCGCCTGTGTTGCTTTTTAAATGGGGAATAAATCATAACCTGAAATTCTATCCTTTTGAGTTTGATTTGAAGATCCAAAAATGAATAAAAAGAGAAGTGTTCACCCTAAATACCCCTTAGGGGCAGCCTACAGGGTTCATTTGTGGCAATTAACATTACATTTAAATTAAAATGCCTTGTCCTTCATATTTATGTGTGTATGATGTGTAAATCAGCTGTTTTTTATTTTTATGCCAAACACAAATATACTTTAGAATTAGAATTGCACAACAGCTATTTGTGAATTTCAGTCAGTGTATTTTTGTATTTTTTCTGACTAGATTATTTATTTTCACAGATTTCATTCATCAATTGTTTTATGCCCATAATAAATACAGTCAACGTAAGTCATTAATTAACTTCATTTATTCAGCGGTTCATTCATAAAATGTGAAATAGTATCCGAAATGATTGCATTAAAGGTAATTATTATTTTCTTTTGTTTTATTTTTAGTGTTGTTATTATTATATTTTATTTTTATTATTCTTCATATTTAATGGTTATCTTATAATTTCTAAGGCGATTTAATTATATGTTCCATGACCTTATTACTTATTTGTTGATTATAATATTTTGATTAATTATAATTATAATGTATTATAATAGAAATGTGCTATTTTCCATACCATAAATACTGTACTACTGTGTGATATGTGCTACAGTATTCCAAACTCCAACTCCCATCGTCCCATGCGGCGCAGTCAACATGGCACACGTCTGGTGGACAAAAGGCGAGTCTGTCTGACAGTGGATTGAAGCCCAAATAGAAACCAAATGAGACTTTTTTTTTTAAGTAAAAACTCAACATTATACGAGTGTACCGACAAAAAAGGCCGCATGTTACAACTAACATCCTCTTGACTGGAATAAACAAGGTAAGTCGATGCTTCCATTCGCCCGCTACGTTTTCTTACACCCGCTGGTGGCCGAAATCTCCTTGAAAAAACTCTGCGCTCCTACTGTGTTTGCCCCGCCTGGTGAGATACAATCTCCGCAACTGATACCAGCGGTCGCTCATAACTAATCAAAAGTTCCCCTTTAATTCGGCGTGTTTGTAGCTCACCTAGACGCTGGAATTTAAACACAATGTTAACTTTTCCCCCGTCTCTTTCGCCTGTCCGTGCATGTCTTTGCGGAATTCCTGGCTTACCTTTTATTGTAAAGTCTGTTTTGTCTGAAGACTTGTCGTGAATAGGCCACGAAACACACCCGGACACTAAATGATGGACATTACTACATTGTGCAAAGGTGGACTCGATGACAACTAAATCGGCTGCTTTTTCAACGTTGTTTGGAATGAGGTGAGTCCATGAAGTAGAGCCAGTCAAAGCGACGCTTGAGTCAGCTGTCATAAAAGGTGACATGTCCATTAAATGTCGCCTTCTGTGATTATGTACTTCTGCTATAGTGTCGCGTAAAACAAAACAAAAAATAAGTGGCTATCATTTCAACATGGAAATTAAAGCTACATTCAGCGATAAACGGTTTCTATGCAGTAGGCTGGTCAGCAGTAAGTCAACACAATTGCTAACGTTAGCTTGCCTCGTTGCTGTGCCTTCAGCTTTGGAGTCCGGTGTCGTTTTTAGAGGTTTTTTCGACCTGTGTGTGCATATCGCCTGAAAACCCATTTATCTTGCCTTGGTTGGTTTAGTTTTTCATAGTACAACCTTGCGTGTGCGACTGTACAGTTATTATTTTATTAACATGGTGTATTAACACATTGGGCTTAAAATAACAAATAATATTTTTCTGTTTTTATATAGTAAAAATGTCTAACATGTATTGAACCCTTCTTATAACTACGAATGTAAAAAAATAACTTGTATAAAAATTTAGCAAACAACAGAGCTAAATGTAGTGAAATAGTTAGTCTCAGAAATATTTCCCTTTTTTCCAAATTAGTGTTTTTATTTATTAACACCTTCAAAGGTGTTAAAGGCCCGTGTCGGCCTTTCCATTGCTTCAGTTGGCCACTCCACGGCAGTGTTTGCTTACCTTTCGTCCCCTCCCTCCCCGAGCAAAAGGCCTGTAATGCTTCGATCAATCGGCCAAAGCCGTTTCCTGCCAGCAGAAAGGTTGTGTCGCGCTTCATCACCTGTTTACTTTCACTTTCAAGCGGGTCTTGTTGCGGAGCGTTGAGCCACCGCCTAAAGACACACATACAGTTTGACGGAGAAGAAAGAACAACCGTTAAACAACCTCAAGTCACGTTGATCTCTTCTTTAGTGCAGCTGGACTTCACAGAAAGATTCATTCTTTGGGGGTCCCTAAACCCCCAAAAAGTAATTTCACCTTTTACCGTACATAGTAATCCTCTTAATCTGGTTAGCAGTAAGTAAACTCACATGCTAATGTTAGCTTACCCTGGGGCTTTGCATGTCTCATTTTGTGTTCTCTCTTGGGGTCGGGAGCTCATTTTGGGGCGGGTTCATGCCAACTGTAAGCGGGTACGGAGGAACACAGGAGTCACAGCATGACTCATCGTCTGCCGCAGAGGGAGGAAAGCGTGGCGCTCGACTGTCTGAAATGTCCATTCACTCCCTTGCCCTGTCCCCCGTCTCGTCCTTTGTGGAGGTACAGCGCAAGGAAAGACGAGACGTGTCGGCTCCTTTCCGTTTGTGTTCAGCTCCTCTGCTCTCACTTCTCCCGCTGCACACTGCACAGTGGGGATCCACGCATCCTCAAGGCGAGATGCCACCGGGGTGGATCTTGCGCTGTTTTACAGAGCGGGATCTCAAACGAAAATGTGTCTTAATCTTCATGAAATGGCTACTCATTACACTCAAGCTTTTTATGTAAGAAAACTCCATCCATATCCAAATCCATAGGTGCTTTTTATTTTTATTTTTTAAACAAGTCAAAATACTTGATGCAGTTATGTTTTTAAAGAACACAGCAAAAAATGATTTAAGGTTTTATACCATACCACCTCCATGAATGAAGGAACATGCATTCATTCATTTTCTATACCGCATGTCCAAAATAAGGGACGTTTTCCATAAAAATGTAAATTCTAAATAAAAATAAAGATAAGATAAACATTTATAGAAAAAATATATAAAGTAAATACCGAAACAAAACTAGAAAAGAGTGCAGACCTCCGCCCATTGTGATTTACACCATAAATATTAGTCCTACATTTGTTTTATCTACCTACATATTTACATTCCTTGACCATGAAAACATACCATGGAAGGGTTTGAATGACTTAAGGAATGTTAAACATGCTAACATTAGCATGGTAACACACTGTCTAAGTGACTACCTCTGAAAATGCTATAAATGTTAGTTAGTATAATTATGTTAGCATGTTAACACCTAGCATCATAGCGGTTAGTGTCTAAGTTCACATTTATGAAAATTGCAAAAATGGTAGTATGCTCATGTTAGCATGTTAACATGCTAAGACCGAGCATAATGGTCTACCTATGAAAATGGCTAAAAATGCTACTATGCTAATGTTAGCATGCTAACACTTAGCATGATAGTGCAAAGTGTTCATGTAAGTGTCTACCCATGAAAACAGCTAAAAATGCTACTATGCTAATATTAGCATGCTAGCAATGCTAACACGGTAACACCGAGCATGATAGTGGTAAGTGTTTATATATGTGTAGCCCTGAAAATAGGAAAAAATGCTAGTATGCTAACATTAGCATGCTAACACCTAGCATGATAGTGCAATGTACCAGGAAGGCTAAATATCCCAAACAAGTGCTCTGACCATTTTTTTGTGGAGTTATATGCATAAATGGTGAAAATGGGCCTATCTCGCAATTTTAAAGAATCCTTTAAAAAAAATCCTGGATGCAGTTGGTGATCCGAATCGCCCCCAAAATAGAATCAGTTCTTCCATATCCCATTTCCCACAATTCCTGAAAATGTCGTCCTAATCCATTCACAAGTTTTCAAGTTATCTTGAACACAAGCCAACAAACAGATAAAACAACCTCGGGGATGCGCTTGGCGGCGCTAATAAGTACACGCATGATCCCTTTTCATGCTGAAACCTCAAGTCATCAAGTCCTAGTCCACCATGTTCTTCTTGAGGACCATCTGAGACACCTGATGTGTACGTTTGTGTTTTGCTGCTAGGATGTTCCAGCAGTGTGAGGAGCCTCGTTTCACCATCGAGCAGATCAACCTCCTCCAGCGGCTCAGGAGGACTGGCATCAAGCAGGTTGAGGTGGTCCACGCCCTGGACGCCCTGGACCACCTGGCTCGCCCCCGTGCTAACTCCTCCTTGAGCCACAAACCGCCTTCGTCTTCCATGGCGGCCACCTCCTCCGTGACATCCTGCGCCACTCAGACCGACTTGACCGACGGCAGACTGTCGCCGAGTGGCGACGCCTTCGACGGCGGTGCCCTCCTCCTTCCGCTCACCGTAGCCTCGCCCGTCGCCATGGCGACAGTAGCTCACTCCAATGGGAAGCTGTCGCCCCTGGGCGTGGCGGCGCCGGGCTACGGCTTTGATACGGGCGAAGAAGACCTTGATATGGATGAAAAGGTGGAGGACCTGATGAGGTAAGATGGGAACGCTCCTGTGTGTGTTTACTCTTGATGATCTCATCGACTCATTTTTATGGACGCTTTGGGAGATGAAAAGTCTTTTTGTGGGTTTTTTAAAACGTCCCAAGCAAGACGGAGCCCCATGCGAGTGCTTTTAGTGAGAGAGTTATACATGCTTTCATGATTGAGTGTCCAATAAGAGCAGAAAAGCACTGGCTAACAAGCTAATACGGGTAGGATTGGGGTATCGTTCACATATTATGCCGTATCGCTGCCAAGCGGGTACTTCAGTGTGTGTGCTTGCAGGAGGGACAGCGCGCTGATCAAGGAGGAGATCAAGTCCTTCCTGGCCAACAGGCGCATCTCTCAAGCCGTGGTGGCCCAGGTGACGGGTAGGTGTCTCCGGCGTCCTCGTCCTCTGCAAACAAACCACTCGCTCGCTTACCCGCTCCCCCCTGCAGGAATCAGTCAGAGTCGCATCTCCCACTGGCTCATCCAGCAAGGATCGGACCTGAGCGAGCAGAAGAAACGAGCCTTCTTCCGCTGGTATCAACTGGAGAAGACCAACCCTGGTAAAGAAGTTGCTAACCTTTCAAGGAAGAACTCATTCAATACCAGAGACCTTTTTAGAAACCCCAACGCCCCATCCCAAACACCTTTTTATACGTCTCTTACGTTTTTTTTTTGCGTGGGAGGCAAAAAGAGGTGACGATGCAACTGCAGGCTAATAGAATATATATATATATATATATATATATATATATATATATTTATTTATTTATTTATTTTACCGGAGCAGGAGGGGACAGAGAAGAAGAGAAAAGGAAACAGGGGGGGAGGGGACAAAAACAAAAAAAAGAGAGACAAGGACAACAGCAGCAACAACAACAATTGTGACAGAACAACAGAAACATACAGAACGACATCAGCAAATAAATGTCCGTGACAACTATAAAGACGAACAAGGATAAAGGACAAATCAATATCAACAACCACAATGACAAAGCTGTCAATGACAATCAGACATAATAGCAGTCATGAAATGATGAACTATGACAGTGATCACAATGACAATACTGCATTGAAACAGTCGCACACAATAGCAGTCATGAAATGATGAATTATGATAGTGATCACCATGATAATACCGCATTGAAACAGTCACACATAACTGTAGTAATGAAATGATTATCCATGATAGTGAATAGAATCAAAGTTACTGTAATGCACATCATTGTAAAAAAAAATATATACATATACACATATATATGTACATACATACACATACATACATATATATATATATATAGGCTAATAGAATATAAATATATTATATAATATATATAAATATTTCCCTGAAACGTACCTATGTTCTACTGCTGGTTACTAAAGAACGCTAAAAGGTACAAACACACTTCTTTTCCTGATGAAAGACGGGCGTGTGATCTTTCTTTAGGTAGGTTCCATGTTTCTACAACCATACAACACAATCATCTGTGGGCCTTGAAAGATCAGTCCAAATGGGCGCTACTGAAAGGGCTGAATTTTGAAAAATGTCTGGGATTGAATGAGTTTATCTCAACTTTGTTGTTTTTAAATTATTCAAATGCTTCAATTGTCTTCTAAAATCATCTTTGTTACTTTTCTCTTGCAATATGATGACTTTCTTCCCAACCTAATCATCCAAAAGTGACAACTGGATTGACTTTTTTCCGTTCAAATGAGTTGTTTGTTGTTTTTTTCTTTCTTTCCTGTACATTTTCTTCTGACTTAGAAAACATCCTCCTTCAATTTTGACTTTTGTCTCTCAATGTTTTGACATTGTTTTCATAAAACGACAACCGTTTTTTTTTCCCATTTCTACTGTTTTTTGTCAACCGTTTCAACTTTGTTCTTTGTCATTCTGACTTTATTCCCATCAGTCTCACTTCACTTCGTTTTCCCAACCGAATGATCCAAAAATGCCAACTTGGTTTAGTTTTGCTCTTTTTTGTCGACTAAAATGTGATTATTTTTCCTTCTTGTAAAATAGTGACTTTTTTTCTCTTCAGAACACGACTATTTTCTCGTCGTATTTTGACTTTATTCTCATAAAATTGCAGCTGTTTTTCCCCATTTCTGCTGTTTTTCTTCTTGTAAATTGTCATCTTCTAACTTTGACTTTATTCTTGGAACACTAGAACTTTCTCCACCATCTTATTTTCCAAAAATTCCAACTTTTTTTGTTGTTCTGTTTGTCACGTCACGACTTCCAAAGCCCATTTTTCTTTCACATTTCAACTTTGATATCAAGATGATTTTTCCTGACAACATTCCGACATTACGCTCTTATTTTGCAACCGTTTTGAATGTATTCTTCTAAAATGACAGCTGTTTTTTCCCCAGCTATTTCGTCTTTCTTGGTCATGATGAGGCTGTGGGCTGTTCTTGCTAGTGAACTCGTTGTTGGGTTGCTTTTCTGCGGCCAGGCGCTACGCTGGCCCTGCGAGCTGCCCCGCTGGCGCTGGAGGACGTGATGGACTGGCACCAAGCCACGCCCACTTTCGCCCCCACCCCCGGGGCCTTCCGCCTGCGACGGGGGAACCGATTCACCTGGAAGAAGGAGTGCCTGGCTGTCATGGAGAGGTAAAGAGTCGCTGAAGATAGAGTAACTCCTTTCCCTACTCGTGTGTAACGTGCGCGTGTGTGCACGCGCGTGCCAGCTACTTCAGTGACAACCAATATCCAGATGAAGCCAAGCGGGAGGAGATTTCCTCCGCCTGCAACGGCGTCATTCGGCAAGCAGGTGGGTGAAGGTGGCACCCCCCCTCACGGTCCTTGGCCTCCAGGCAGAGCAACACGTGCGCTTGTGCTTCTTCATGTGGCCTGCAGGAAAGAAGCTGCTAGACTTTGAGAAGGTGACGTCCCTGAAGGTCTACAACTGGTTCGCTAACCGCCGCAAAGACCTTAAGAGGCGAGCCAGCATCGGTAAAGGCCCGCCACAAATACATTTTCTCATCACGTCCAGAAGCTGTGAGTAACGTTTGTGTGTCTTGAAGAAGCAACCATCTTGGAGAGCCACGGCATCGATGTCCAAAGCCCGGGAGGTCAGTCCAACAGCGACGAGGTGGACGGCAACGACTTCCCTGAGCAGGTAAACAAACGCAAGGGAACGTTTACCTCTGCTGAGAGTGGAAGGATGCTTTGGTTTGATTGACATTTACGTTAGCATAACCACAGCTCCCACCCTGTACCGCAATGCTAACCCTCACACTGATGCTAACCCCAACTGACGTCCTATCATTTGCCCTAAGCGCTCATGCTAACCCAAGCGCCAACCATAACCCAAGCACCGACCCCCGCCCTTGTCGTAGCCCACCATTCCATTCCATTCCATTTTCCTCCGCTTATCCGGGTCCGGGTCGCGGGGGCAGCAGTCTCAGTAGGGAAGCCCAGACTTCCCGGTCCCCGACCACCTCCTCCAGCTCCACCGGGAGGACACCAAGGCGTTCCCAGGCCAGCTGTGAGACATAATCCCTCCAGCGTGTCCTAGGTCTTCCCCGGGGCCTTCTCCCGGCTGGGCATGCCCGAAACACCTCACCAGGGAGGCGCCCGGGAGGCATCCGGACTAGATGCCCGAGCCACCTCATCTGGCTCCTCTCGATGTGAAGGAGCAGCGGCTCTACTCTGAGCTCCTCCCGGATAACCGAGCTCCTCACCCTGTCTCTTAGGGTGAGTCCCGCTACCCTACGAAGAAAACTCATTTCAGCCGCTTGTATCCGCGATCTCGTTCTTTCGGTCATGACCCAAAGCTCATGACCATAGGTGAGGGTGGGAACATAGATCGAACGGTAAATTGAGAGCTTTGCCTTCCGGCTCAGCTCTCTCTTCACCACGACGGTCCGGTACAGCGACCACATTACTGCAGACGCTGCGCCGATCCGCCTATCGACCTCACGCTCCAACCTTCCCTCACTCGTGAACAAGACCCCGAGATACTTGAACTCCTCCACCTGGGGCAGGACCTCATTCCCAACCCGGAGGGAGCAATCCACCCTTTTCCGACTGAGAACCATGGCCTCGGATTTGGAGGTGCTGAGTCTCATCCCAGAAGCTTCACACTCAGATGCAAACCGTCCCAGTAAACGCTGCAGGTCACAGCCCGATGAGGCCATCAGGACCACATCGTCTGCAAATAGCAGAGATGAGATCCTAGTGCCCCCGAACTGGACTCCCTCGACACCTTGGCTGCGCCTAGAAATTCTGTCCATGAACATTATAAACAGAATCGGTGACAAAGGGCAGCCTTGGCGGGGGCCAACGTTCACCGGAAACAGGCTTGACTTACTACTGTCAATGCGAACCAGGCTCCTGCTCCGGTGGTACAAGGACTGAATGGCACGTAGTAGCGCGCCAACAATCACATACTCCCGGAGCACCCCCCACAGGACACCGCGAGGGACACGGTCGAATGCCTTTTCCAGGTCCACAAAGCACATGTAGACCGGTTGGGCAAACTCCCAAGTACCCTCCAGGACCCTTGCAAGGGTGTAGAGCTGGTCCAGTGTTCCGCGACCAGGACGAAAACCACATTGCACCTCCTGTAGCCGAGGTTCGATTAAGGGTCGTACCCTTCTCTCCAGCACCCTGGAATAGACTTTCCCAGGGAGGCTGAGGAGTGTTATCCCCCTATAGTTGAAACACACCCTCCGGTCACCCTTCTTGAAAAGGGGGACCACCACCCCAGTCTGCCAATCCAGAGGTACTGTTCCCGACTTCCACGCAATGTTGAAGAGACGTGTCAGCCAAGACAGTCCCGCAACATCCAGAGCCTTAAGGAATTCAGGGCGAAACTCGTCCACCCCCGGAGCTTTGCCACTGGGGAGCATTTTGACTACCCCAGATACCTCAGCCACGGTGATGGAACTGTCCGCGTTCGTATCCTCAGTCTCTGCTTCCTCTATGGAAGGTATGTCAGTGGGATTGAGAAGGGCCTCAAAGTATTCCTTCCACCGCCCAACTATATCCTCAGTCGAGGTCAGCAGGCTCCCGTCCCCACTGTAAACAGTGTGGACCGGGCACTGCTTCCCCTTTCTGAGGCGCCGGACGGTTTGCCAGAACCTCTTCGAGGCCGACCGAAAGTCGTGTTCCATGGCCTCACCGAACTCCTCCCACACCCGAGTTTTTGCCTCGACCACCGCCGAAGCCGCGTGCCGCTTGGCCTGCCGGTACCCGTCAGCTGCATCAGGGGTCCCACAAGCCATCCATGCTCGATAGGACTCCTTCTTCAGCTTGACGGCAGCCCTGACCTCCGGTGTCCACCATCGGGTTCGGGGCTTGCCGCCACGACTGGCACCGACCACCTTGCGGCCGCAGCTCCGATCGGCTGCCTCAGCAATGGAGGCACGGAATAGAGCCCATTCGGATTCGATATCCTCATCCTCCCCCGGGATGCAGGAGAAGCTCTGCCGGAGGTGAGAGCTGACTCCACGAACAGGAGACTCTGCCAAACGTTCCCAGCACACCCTCACTACACGTTTGGGTCTCCCGGGTCTGTCCGGCATCCACCGCCGCCATCTAATTCAACTCATCACCAGGTGGTGATCAGTTGACAGCTCAGCCCCTCTCTTTACCCGTGTGTCCAAAACATGCGGACGCAGGTCTGATGATACGACTACAAAGTCGATCATAGACCTGCGGCCTAGGGTGTCCTGGTGCCATGTGCACTTATGGACATCCTTATGCTGGAACATGGTGTTTGTGATGGACAAACTGTGGTTCGCACAGAAGTCCAACAACATCACACCGCACGGGTTCAGATCGGGGAGGCCGTTCCTCCCAATCACGCCCCTCCAGGTCACACTGTCATTGCCCACATGGGTGTTGAAGTCTCCCAGTAAAACGACAGAGTCACCAGTTGGGGTGCTCTCCAGCACCCCTCTGATGGACTCCAGGAAGGCTGGGTACTCTGAACTGCCGTTTGGCGCGTACGCACAAACGACAGTCAGGACCCTTTCACCAACCCGAAGGCGTAGGGAAATGACCCTCTCGTTCACCGGGGATGACTCCAACACAGAGGTACCGAGCCGGGGGGCTATTAATAAGCCCACACCAGCTCGCCGCCTCTCCCCTGCAGCAACTCCAGAGTAGAACAAGGTCCAGCCCCTCTCGAAGAGTTTGGATCCAGAACCCAAACTGTGGGTCGAGGTGAGTCCGACTATATCTAGTCGGAATGTCTCAACCTCTCTTACAAGTTCGGGCTCCTTCCCCGCCAGAGAAGTGACGTTCCATGTCCCAAGAACCAGATTTGGCCGCCGAAGACCAGGTCGCCTAGGTGCCCGCCCTTGACCTCCACGCAAAACGCAATGCACCGGACCCTTATGCTTGCCCCCGCAGGTGGTGGGTCTACTGGGGGGAGATCCCGTGTGGCTTCTTCGGGCTGAGCCCGGCCGGGTCCCACGGGTGAAAGCCCGACCACCAGACGCTTGCCTGCGAGCCCCTCCCCCAGGCCTGGCTCCAGGGTGAGGCCCCGGTATCCCACTTCCGGGCGAGGTGCGGTCTCTCCTCGTGTGTTTATTCATACGGGTCTTCTGAATCACTCTTGGTCTGGCCCGTCACCCAGGACCTGTTTGCCTTGGGAGACCCTACCAGGGGCATAAAGCCCCAGACAACATAGCTCCTAGGATCACTCGGGCACACAAACCCCTCCACCACGGTAAGGTGGTGATTCACGGAGGGTAGCCCACCATTTCTAAAAAAATATTGTTTATTTTGTTTGCATTTACTTTTTTTCCATCGAATGATGGATTTTTTTTCTCAACTTGAGCTTTAGCATTACCATTAGCCTTAGCCTAAGCTTTAGCATTAGCTCGAGCCTAAGCTCCATCCTTAGCATTAGCCTCAGCATTAGCATTAGCCCTGTCATGCATGGTTTGTGACGTTTCAGAGTTGTGACGTGTCTTTGTTTGACAAGCGAGTCGCCGCCCGGCCGTTTGCCTTTGCTCGAGCCGACCTGTCATCGTCCGCCCAGGTAGGACCCGCCCACCATCACGCGACCTCGCAGGAAGCGACCCTCCACTCCCCCCCCTCTCTCTCCCGACGACAGGTTCCCACACTGCTCCCCAGCTGGTTGGCCACCCTGGCCGCCCGAGGAGGTGTGTCCGGGCAGCAGAGGGGTGGCGCCGTGATTGCCCGCTCCTTCCTTTCTGGGGCGGGCGTGTCCTGGTCGCCCCCTTCACCCTCCCTCCAGGACGAGGCCGCCACCCGCAGCATGCTGGCCGAGCCCCGAGATGCCGCCTGTTTGGACACGGCGGCTGTCAATCAGGTCGAGGGGGCGGGGCAGAGTGAGGTTAATCACGTCAAGACAGAGGTGATGGAGGATGACTGAAGGGGGGCAGGGTCACAGTGTACTCATACTAATGCAGATTGATACCTCATAACCCCTCCCTCCTCCTCCGCCATTTTAAGAGCAAATGGAGGTTCTAACGTTCCCCTCATGACTGAAGAACCCCCACGAGGGTCCCGTCTTCACTGTGATCACAACTTGGCAGCCTCAAATTCATAATGAAAACATCTACTTGGGGTATCATACGGTTGGATCATGTGACCTGACCAAGGAACTCCGCCCCCAAATAAGCTCATCATGGAAGCAAAGAAATGCTTTTTTTCTTTTAGCAGAAACTAATAACAGCAACAATGTAGTAAAATTACAAAAAAAGCATAATATTATGGGGAAAAAGTTGTATTAGCAGAATTAATATACTTTTTATTTTAGAGGAAAGAACGGAGTTGCTATATTCATGGGAAATGTCAAAATTCCCATTAAAGCAACTTAAATGAGCAAAAATGTCATTTAAAAAAGGATACATATTGACGTTACTTCTAATATGTGCTTTTTTTCTGGGGAAATGACAACTTCTTCCAGAATTCTGTTTCATCTTTTTTTTTTTTTTCAAGTAGCGACAACCGGAAATAAAATATCACTTGTGTTTGAAAATAATTCTAATGAAAATTGATGGAAAAAAAGGATTAACATACTAAGACTGTTGCTCTTCAACATTTTTTAAAATATTGTCAATATAATTTAATCAATTTGATCAATTCTGTGCTGTTATTAATTTTTTTGAACTTTTTTATAATAAAAAAAAATAATGTTAAGTGCTAGAAATTAAGAAATTGTATTTCAATCCGTTATCTTCCTCATAAATTAAAATGAAATATTTTCTTTGAATCTGAACTCAAGCCATCAAATACATTTAGCTGCACAAATAAACTTTAAAAGTGCAGCAAACACACACGTGCACGTATTTAGAGCCTTTCTTTGCGTCCATAACACGAACATGCTTGTATGATTATATAGTATTTATCATGAGCATAGCCTTGTACTCTACTCTACTGTATATACTCTACGTACCTTTTTATACTATTAACAAAATAAGCTTCCAGCGACTGAAGCATTAGCCAAAGTGTTACCTTGAAAATGGACTTTATATTCATTTTGGCCGTCTACGTGTGTTCATGTGTAAAACTACTCCAGAATGCCGTTTTTCATCTTCTGCCGTGTGTTTAAACACGTTTATTTCTTGTTTAAGGTGCTTTGGCAGTCGGCCACATGTAGCAGGAATGCTAAGCTAAGCTAATAATAATACTAACGGCTCAAATAAATCGCAATACCGTACCCCCAACACGGAGCCATTGGCGGTACAAAAGTTGCATTACTATCGTTTGTCCACCAGAGGGCGGCAGAGTTACGCGCCTCATTGACTGTCATCCACCATTTCAACTCTCAGCCATGAATTTCTGTTCAAGTGCCTTATTTTGTTGACTTTTATCAAAACTACCGCAAGTACCTCACGCGACCAGCTTCCAGCTGTACGTCAGTCACCCACGCCCACACGCTGCCAGAGCCCGCCCCTTTCTTATTAGCGACACTCAAATCTGAGCCTGGCGTCCTTTTTAAATGCAAATCCGTTTATGACGAAACGTTTCAGGATAAAGTCGTGAATTTACGAGTAACAAGTGGTAAGATTAGGAGAATAAAGTGGTGGTATTAGGTGTTGTACATGTCAGAGGGAAATAGAGCACAGCTCTTCAGGAAGCAAGGAAACCTTCCTCTTTGCTTTAGAACGTGGCAGCATGGATTAGCATGGCTAGCTAGCACTTGTCACTTCCGCCTTCCTTCCCCAGCCCCCCTCCACATGCCGTAAATCCTTCCTTTTCACAGCCGTCTCAGGCAATGCCTGGAACAGGTTTTTCTCCTAAATTCATTCTAATATGACGAGTGTTTTCCTGTAAATTTGCAACTTCATTCTCCTAATATGACGAGTTGTTTCTTATAAATGTACAATTTTATTCTTGTAGATTTACGAGATTATTCTCATATGACAATTTTTTTCCCTCAAATTTACAACTTTATTCTCGTAAAATTACAAGTTTCTTCTGATAAATTTATAACTTTAATTCTTGTAAATGTTCGACTTTATTCTCCTATTATGACTATTTTTTTCTTGTAAATTTACACTTTATTCTGGTAGATTTACAACATTCTCGTTAAATTTACTACTTTATTCTCGCAAATGTACGACATTATTGTTCTTGTTTCCTTCATGTGTCCCAGCACTCCATTATTGAAGGAAAATGGCATATTTTTCCCCCCAAGAAAAAGTCACAGTGACACGAGGCCAGAGTCATACTGTTAACACAATGATGTTAATTAACGTGAATAAAAACTACATTTATGTTTTTTGGTGATACTCAGGACAAAGTTGTAATTGCATGGGAAAAAAGTCACAAAACTGTATTTAAGAAATGAGAAATTAGAAAATTGGGAATCGGAGAAAAATGTTGAAATGTTACAGGAATGAAGTCCGACTTTGAAATGTTTGACTTTATTCTCGTAAATTTAAATGTCATTCTTTTCTCTTTTAAAATGAACAATTAACGAAGCAACCGATTACATTTATTGTGACGTCTTTGTGAAATTCCAAATAGTTTTTCTGCGGTGTTGCACGTTACGGTAATTGTCATTTTGGGGGGCAGAAAAATTTGTAACATGAGAAAAATGTCAATTTTTTATGTTGGTAAACTGGCATTCTTTTAAATAGTAATAATATGAGTTCATTCAAAAAATTCAAAAATTCAGAATGTAATTTAGTAAAATGACTTCTTATATTGTCAACTTCTTTCTGGAGATGAGTTTTGTGGGTTTGTTTTAGCTTTAATGGCAGCTGAGCTGTCGCCAATCTGCCGAGCAGAATCCTTCCTCGTCCCGTCACGCCGTTACGAGATTATTTAGAGCAGCTTCAATTGTACGAGCGTTCATCTGTTTTTAAAGACAACAAAATGGTGAACTGAAACGAGTGTCTGTTTTCCCACAGTCCCTGAAAGCAACATGTTAACCATTTGAGCTTCCATTATCACGGAAAAAAACTCAAGTCTAAATGTTTGTCGTGTCTAAAAAGTTTCTCCATGTTTTTAGTTTTAAGATGTTCAACGCTCAGATTGTTTTATAAAAATATCTGTAGAATATTTCAGCATTAGTGCCTTGTTTGGATGCTTGATGGACTGTTGGAAAAAAACAGTTTTGTTACTTTCAACTGAGTTTTTAATGCTGTTTTTCTTATTTTATTTCCAAAGGGAATTAAAAGGTAATTACACTTAATGATGGCATTTTTACTGCTTGTTGTTTTGAGTTTTAATTTCCACAGCTGAGCCACATCATCAAATTGAAACCACATACAGTACATAGAAATAATATTCTATAGATTTTTAAATGATGTATAATAAAATGGTATACTAAAATATATAATTTAAATGTAATGCACTTCAAAACAAACACAATACTGTCACTCTTTTTTATTTATTTTTTTCTTACCAGATTATTGTTTGGATGATACAAAAAAAAAGATAAATGTTGAATTGTATATAATACACACTTTCTCTTTGGATTGCAGCATAGTGACATAAAACAATTAAATTATGATCTAAAAACTCTGTGCTCAAGATTCTTCGACGCATCCACGTGCACGCACACACACACACACACACACACACACACACAGATATGATAGGTATGTTTGCCACCAAAAATGAACATGAAATAAACGTTAGCAACAAGTAATTAGTGCTAGTAGTTAGGATTGTATTGCTTAATTGCGCTTGTTGAGAACACAATAAGTAACTTGGTAGCTGGAAATAAAAAGGCCTCAAGGGAGGAGAAGAAGAAAAGAGGTAGTAAAAGCAGTCAAACTCTCAAACTACATGCACGCTTTCAAAAATGCTGTCAACCTGCCTTCTTGACGGCGGCCGCCCGAGGGCGCCACGGTGGCGAACAGACAAGAAACCATAAAAGTGATGAATAATTAAAGGAAATAAATACAAACAGGCGTACATGTAGTTGCCCTCAAAACAGACCTCCCCCAAGGCAGATGTTAAGCATACTTATTTGGACATCTACGTGAAAGTTACTGACATCATTCATGCAGACAAAGTGTCTGCTGGGCCTTGGCGGAGGCCTGCGGGGACGAACGCTTTCCAAACCGGTGTAATCACCTCAAAGAAAAGGAACCTGTGGCAAAGAACATTGCCGAGTCATCTCGGCCACAAAGCCATCATCAACAGCATCAGAAATAAAAAAAAATGATTTTGTACGACTTTAAAAGCGAAGCGCTCACTTTTTTGTGCAAATGAAGTGGAAACATTGATATGAGAGGAACAAAATAAAAAACATCCGGACGAGTGCAGCCAGTGGGCGTTCCAAAACCACCCGCGGCACTACGAGTAGCCAGCAGGGGGCGACCTCTCGTTGCAGTAAGAACTGATGACTTCTTTCTCTTTTGAAAAAGTTTCATGAGGCGTTCGCATTCCAACTTGAAGTAAAATATCTCTCGCACGCACACACACACACACACACTCCTTTTCTTTATGCCACAAACGTCCTAAAATCCTTTCCAACGTAACAACACGCCGTCAGGCACCTGCACTAACCAACCATCTTGCTAATCATCAATCAATCAGTGGACCAATGATATTCAACCTTCTATTTTCCCTCACATGACAAAGTGCCTTGTCCAACATTATCATCATCTTCCTCCTCGGGCGTTAAAAAGGACAAACTATGGTAATTTTTCGTGTAGACGAGCGCGACTGTACAGTGCTAATAGCAGCAATTATTCATGGAATCACATGTGCAATTTGTTTTTTTTTTCCCAAAATAAAACAAGACAACAATAAAAACAAGACTTCACCAAACGTGTTGCTTGTACGAAGCACGTGGATTATTTCTGGATGAAATACCTGCTAATGTCCGCGTACGGCGGGGACTGTGTGCAGTCACATGACAGCGCTACTCAAGGCTCTTTTTTTTTTTTTTTTTTTAAGGACTGTTAGGGCCACTCCACCAACAACCCCCCCATCCCCCAAAATTTGTTATGCAACGCTACGATACGCAAGGATGAAATCGTTATGTAAAGTCCTGTTTTTTGCAGGAACAAAGTCAGAATAAGACCGAAAAACGACACTGAAGTCATTTTTTTTTTACTAGAAAAATGTTGTAATATGAAAAGAGTTCTAACATTACGACAAAGACATACTTTACGAGAAATAATGTTACCACACGCAAGTCATTTTTCCTTGAAATGTCGGAATATGACAGAAAACTTGTAACATGCAAATTATGAGAAAAATGACGGAATGACACAAAAGTTACGACACTATAAAGTCATATTTTACGAGAAAAATGTCATAACGTTACGACACCAAAATCATATTTTTCTTAAAAAATGTTGGAATATGACAAAAAAGTTGTAACATTATGACACTAAAGTCATATTTTTACAAGAAAAATGTATTAACGTTAAGACACTAGTCATATTTTTCTTTAAAAAATGTCATATGACAAAAACGTTGCAACATGACGTTTTTGTCATATTTTAGGAAAAAATGTGGTAATAACGTTACAACACAAGTCATATTTTACAAGGAAAATGTTGACGTAACGTTACGACAGTAGACATATTTCTCTAGGAAAACGTAATTTGACAAAAAAAGGCTGTGATTTACGAGACTAAAGTCATAATTTCAACATAAGGCTACGTCACTAAAGTTCTCTGTTGACGGAAAAAGTCATAATTGTATGAAAAAAGACGCAATGTCACAAAACTACTCATTATGTTCAAGAAAAAAGTTTGAGGAAAAATGTCGTAAACCTTTTTCGTACATTGTAGTCATTTGTCAAGAAAAATTTGATGAGAAAACCATAAAAAAAAATCACATCTCTATGAGAAAAAAGTTGAAATGTTACAACATTAAAAGTCATGTTTTGTGGAGGAACAAAGTTGTGATGTAGAATAGTGGTAAGGTAAGTCAGTGGTAAGGTTATGTCAATAAAGTTCTGTTCTTAGAGGAAAAAGTCGTAATTGTTACGACACTTAAATCATTTTCTCAACAACAAAAAAAGTCATAAATTGACATCAATAAAGTTGCATTTGCTGAGGGGAAACATCCTCATGGTATGAAAAACAGTCACAATGTCACAAAACTAAAGTCATTATTTTCAAGAAAAAATGTGTACTTCTGAGAAGTCGCACACGTTTGTTTTAGACTGAAGGCGTTTTTCATAAAAAAATGCATAATGATAACAAAATCATCGTGTCACGACTTTTTAAGTAAAAAGTTGTAATGATGCACAAAGTCATTTTTGTGGAGGGAAAAAAAGTCGCAATGTTCTAAAGAAAAAGTTGCAACGCTCCGACACGAAAGTCGTATTTTTTCAGAAAAATATCGCAATATGAACGTTACTACACTTACGTCAGAAGTTTCTAAAAAGTTATATTTGTTGTCAAGAAAAATGTAATGAGGAAAAAACGTCATGCATGACTTTTTAAGAAAAAAGTTGTAATGTTACAAGAAAAACAAATGTAACAACTGTTAAAACAAACATCGGAATGTTACATGTTATGTCCCTTTGGTGGGGGAAAGGCAATGATGTGAGAAAAAACTTGTAAGGTTACATCAAAATCAAAATGAAAAATTGTGACTGCAGAAGTCACAAGATTGATTTTTTTTCAAGAAAAAAGCTATTTCAAAATAAAATTACATTTTTCAAAACAAGTCATAAGACAAGAAAAAAAGTCGCATTGAAAAATTCTGAAAGGCACAGTTGGGATGTTGCCATGACGTTGTATGACTGCCCCATCAACAGTGACGTACCCCCCCACTTCATCCAATGAGCACAGTTCTGGTCGCGTTTCAATGATGAGGAACGTACTTCCGCTGTGTTGGTGGGCTCACAGGATGAAGTGGGGGGGTAAGGGACTGTTGATGTACTACACTGCTGATGGGGAAGTCATACAACTTCATGGCAAAGCATCCCAACTGTGCCTATAAGACGTGATTTGATGCTGATGAGGTGAAAAGGTGGAATATTCCCACGTTTCTCGCATGGTTCAAGTGATGGCGGCTTTGTGACAATTCTCGTCAAACTGCAACTTTTTTGTCGAGACGCTACAACCAGTGGCAAACACACCACTTCTCTTTTGTTGTATTACAACTACTGTCATAAAATTGACTTTTTTTTGTCATCAAATACCCCCCCCCCCCCGAGTTTGTTGTCAAATATTGTAACTTTCTTTCAAGTCCAATTCACACTTTTCCGATTGTCACCCCGTCATTTCCGACTGTACTTTTTTCTGGTCAGCCTGGTCCTAACAGTCCTCCCAACTGCATGTGACTGATGATACTAATCCACATATTTCTGTGTGTGCGTGTGTGTTTACTGACCCGCCTCAGTGACGAGTCATCAGGATAAAAACTTACTGTAAGTCACACGTGAAAGCCCGACGATCCCGACCTTCGCTTCGTGTCGTGATGCAAACACGGCAGCCTACGCCTCCCATCGTGCAACTTCCTGTGCAGTGGGCGCAGCCTATTCAACTCCAGGAAGTAGACCTGATGAAGTGACGTCCATAAATAAATCCTAAGGTGAAGTCTGTGGAATGTTCACCAAGAAGTTTTTTTGTTGTTGACTTCATTCCTACAACAAGACCATCCAGGAAGCTCTTCCCTCTTTCAAAATAAGACATATCATTTCCTTTAAAACTAACGCGCACGTACTGTATCAACCAACACGACATCCAGTTGGCACACAGACGTCACGTGCCACCATCCCACTTATTGCACACAAAGTGACGGCGTACATCACCACGCAAACACGCATGCGCCCCCTCACAGTCCCTGAGATCACCTCACGTGCGGCACGAAGCGCTCCTCTCACGCCGAACCCCACGGCAGTACGAAGACGAGCGGCGGGTTGGTGGTGAAGGCACGTGGTGGGAGAAGCCAGAAGGTGGAGGGAGGCTGCCGCAAAGCATTCTGGGTAAAAGCTCGACATGTTTGCAACCATGCGCATCGGGGGCGGGACGCCGCTCGGAGGCTAAAACTTCCTCCGACCGACTGCTTCCTGTCTTCACGGTGCCTTCCACCAAAGATGGCGTCTCCAGCGCGGCAGCGAATCAGCTTGGAATCGTGATGGAGGAAGACGAGGACGAGTCAGATGTCTTCAGTTTGGTTTAAGAAAAAAAAAAAAAGAAAAAAAAAAGAATTCCGAGGCTCAGCTGCTCCAGGATTTGCGGTTCTCTCCTCTCAGGACGGGGGCGTTGCCCGGAGCGGCGTTGTCCTGCGTCCGCCGGCCATTCCGATCTCGGCAGGACAGGCGGTCCGGGCGAACCAGCACGCCATGTCCGGGTCGACACTGAAAGTAGCGATGTCCTCCCACCGAGCCGTCGTGTTTACCTTGAAGGAGCACAAAGACAAAGATGGTGGCTTCCGATCCGGGGCGCTTTGTTTCTGATTGGTGGACCTACCCGCTGGGGAGTCCAGCTCCACTCCCACCCACACGCCTTCCGCAAACTGCGTCACTCCCACGTAGCGCACCGTCCCTGCCTTGCTGCTCCCGATGGAGACGTGGACGCCCTCCGTCAGCCAGTCGGGCGCCGTGTCATCACGACAACGCTCCTCCTCGTCCACGAGCCCTCCTCCTCCGCCCGAGCTGAGCGGCTTCTGTTCGGAGAGGAAGTGGTCTGCGGTCACGCGACTGTGATGGGTAGGTGCGGGCGGGGGGCGGGCGGGACACGCGGCGTCCGCGGCGAGCAGGGAGGAAGAGGAGGACGAGGGCTGCAGGACGTCGGACAGGGTCGCCGTGGAGACGCTAGCGGAGAAGTAGCCGCTGGACGACTGGCTGAGCGGGCTGAGGGGTGCGCTGTCATGCGGGTCATGCACGGGAAGAGATGGGACGTCCTGGAGATCAGAGCGCCTGTCTCTGGGCGGGGCTCGCAGGAGGGCGGCCTAATGGGGACCAGAGGTTGTCATAGCGACAGGGGTGGGGGTGGGGAGCACAGAGGAGGGCATGCAAGACAAAACAATTGTCAGCTTTGCTAACGTGACGCAAGAACACTGGAACTCCTTCACCAACTCTTCTTTTCAAATCCAAACCTGACTTTTTCATGACTTTTCAAGTTGTAATCGTAAAGTCAGCAACACTAAAGTGTCAGGACTTTATCAAAAAACAGTTGTAACGGTGCAAAAAAAATATTAATTAAAAATAAAATAATAATAAAAATAAAATAATAAAATAATAATTTGGGGGGGGGGGGGGGGGGTTGTACATATTGTCATAATTGTGTGAGGAAAAAAAGTCACAACATCACAAAACTAAAGCCTCTAAGTCAGATTTTTCCAGTAAAAAGTAAAAACATACAAAAAATTATATTTCAAAACAAAATCCTAAAAAAGAGACAAAAAAAATAAACACTAAAGTCATTTTTCCAGAAAAGAATGTTGTAATTATTATTTTACAACTTAATGTTGTCAAATTTTAAAACTTTTTTTCTTGAAAATGACTTGAGTGTGGTAACATCACGACTATTTTCCTCCAAAAAGACTTTAATGTTGTAACATTACAACTTGCTACTTAAAAAGTCATCAAAAGTTTTTCAAATATGAGAAAAAGTCATAACATCCCAACACTAATCTCGTACTTTTCCCAGTAAAAGGGTTTAATCGTATACTCAGCTCAGTGGTTTGGTATTTACGTACACACTGGTGAACAGCAGCCTTGTGAGAAAGTCACAGTAAAGTCACTCATTAAAAGCTCCTATCATTAAAAAAACATGGAGCCATTGAGACATTTCACCCAAGGACTTTGGTTAGCGCCCTCCTTCAAACCACGCCAACTTTTATCACCCTACCGCTCAAAAGAATCGGAATTGAGAAAGTTAAGAACCGGAATGGAAATGAGGAATCTGAATTGGAACTGCTCAAATTCAAACGATGCCCACCCCCACTCATGGAAATGATAGCACCTCTGACCCACACCAAGCTACATGAGCCCATGTTGAAATATGAGTGCAATGTTAGCACTTTAGCGTCACATATGGCCATACTGGTGTTGCTAATGTTTGCATTCTCCTGTCCCACTCCTGAATGCTACGTTGTTGTATGAGACATATGGTACGTATCACGTTGGATAAGAGTGACGGTGTGTATGTAAATAGTGGATAAAGAACACTGTAGCGTTTCTTGTCACACCTCATTAGCATTAAAGCTACATACACACAGTAGGGTTTACTAAAAGCATGTCTACATCCCAGCATGAAGGCCAACACGCTTCCCATACCCTATTCTGGTACCTTTCACACTTATTTAAAATGATTATTTCTGTTTCCATAATTTCTTAAGGGGAAAACTATTCTTCTCCTTGGCTTCTGTTGGTGTCCTTGGATGGGAGTTCCAGTGTTTCAGCAGCTTAAAGAATCACTAAATTGGAAAAACACACACACAAAAAAAGAGGGAGGCAAGCAGATGCTGTCCTCACCATGTCCGCTTTGACTCTGCTATCGTCGCCCCCTGGTGGCGACATGATGCGAGGCACGTGCTGTTGGACGGACAAAAAACAAACTGTCAAAGCGGCTCTCTGAGAGAGAAGCAACGGCCGTGTCGGCCATCTTTGCCGACCTGCTGGCCGTGCGGCGACGGCCTCAGCTCCTTCTTGTCGTCTCGCGCCGGGAACAGAGACTTGAGGAGTTTGGGCATCTGAGGAACCAACGCCTTCACTGAAAGATAAGAGGCAGCAAGTCCTGAACGACCTGGGGGAGGGAGGACGGAGAGTGGCCAGGCAGGAGGAGGAGGAGGAGGAGGAGGAGGAGGAAGGAGGCAAGGAATCAAGGAGGTAGAGGAGGTGTGAAAGATTAAGACAGAAGTTGAAGAACACGCCAAAAACAGCAACAGACTGAAAACAGACAAGATGATTCATTTATCAGTTTGATTGAAAGCATTGGAATCATCACAAGATCCTTCACTGTGATCAGAGAAGACTACGGAGAGGTCTCCACCTCCATGCCAGCACCACCAGCAGCAGCATCAGCAGGACAAACACCTTGTACAAGAAGCAAAGACGAGCAAAGACCTACCTTGCTCTGGTTCCTGGTTGCATGGGGGGGTGACGGCAGAGGGCAGGGTGGACGAGGGAGGGCCAGGGCAGTAGGTGGAGGGCGAGGAGGCGGGACGAGGGAGGGTGCGGTGAAACTGAGAGGGCATGAAGATATCCTGTTGGCTCTCCCATCGACCCTGAGGAGATGAAAATGTGCCAACATGCATTATACTGTTTTGTATGTACACACACACACACACACACACACACACACACCATATAACGCTAAATAACACACACTGTATGTACCCTAGTACAGTTACTGCAGTCTGCTATGGTCGCCGGGTGTCTGGTTTACAACAGCAACAAACTGTCGGTCTCCAATTTGCGCCGGGTAAAAAAAAAACGCTGGAATTTACAGCTGTGGCTGTAGGCAACCTCCTGACATATTTTTAAAATGCTTTGTATTCAGCATCTTTATATTGCTCCACATGCGCTTTAAAGCTGTTGGAGTCAAAGTCATGCGTGTCACACTTGCAGCACTGTTGTTTACAGTCAACGCATCGGTGCTACTAATGCTGACTCAGCAGTTTGCTCCTTACAGCAATTACAATATTGGTTGTGTTGCTGCTGTGTTGAAATACTCAAGTTCCTGAAGACAGCTGTGTTTGTCCCTCCCCACTTTCTCATGCTCTCCAAATCATGATTAATCTTACAATTAGGAATTTCCTGCCCCTCTCCAATCAATGTCGCGTCCTCTTGGCAGCTGAGCTGAATAAACACCCTGGCTACAATAAAAGCATTTATGCTATCCAGTAAACAGTCGTCCCTCACTACATCGTGGCTCGACCATCACGCCCTCAGTCTCACGTTTTTCAAAAATTAATAAATGATTGTTGTTTCATGATTGAATTATTATCATTGGCAGTAATATTATTATTATTAACATAAAAATGCATATTTAAGCCAATTGTACTTATTCTTGGCCTAAATTAAGCATTTTCAAGCATAAAAACAGCTACATTAAGTAATTCAATGAACTAAAATACAAACAAAAGGCAGAGGAAGTATTCTAATTGTAAATGTCGTATTCGACACCGGCCACTAGGTGTCAGTAATTATTCTGTGAGACAAGCACCAGACATGATCGCCAGTGTACTGCATGTTTAAGTGATCTCACAACAGGAACAATAATAACATCATAACAACAACAACACGGGCTACTGTTGGGGCCATAACCCATGACTAGCTAAAACTCAACTCTGAACCTCAGGCCTAACTTCCTGTCCTCCACACATCAGCCAGCCACTAAGGTCCTCTAGGGAGCACATTTACTGTGACACATGAGCAAGAGTTTTAGTGTGTGTGTGCGTGTGTGTTACCTTGTCCTCCAGCAGGCAGGTTGTGGACAAGTCTTGTCTACTTCCAGACAACTACGGATGGACAAACACATCAAGTTCATAAGAATATATTCATATTATATAACAAGTATCATCATCACCTGTGTTTACAACTTGTTATCACATATTTTTATGTTTCAAAGACATTTTAAAGCAGCCCTCTTGACAGTAGCAGCTTTTGACTTTTGAGAAGTCAACTGCATGAAAGTGCTGTTGTTGCATATTTTTCCCTGTGACGTTGCAACTTCCTGTCAACAGTATTTCCAAGAGGAAACGCTTCAACGGTTGCTTCCTGCTCATCTGTATGTCGCCTGAGGTTATTTTCCTCACGCCGCTCACACTTTAGTAACAACCGTGTGAAATTTGTTGATGTTTTACCCTGTTGACAGACGGGGAACTGATACTTCGTCTGTTACTCCGGCCTCTAGCAGCGAGTTGTTCCTTCACGGCCACCTCCTGGGAGACACACGGAGACACACACACACACACACACACACACACACACACACACACGTCAGGCCTGTGTGCTGCTTATGAATGCTTTTTCGTGTACACTGCTGGTCATAGCCTGGTTGAACGATGGCAAGAATGTACATTTTGCACTGTTGGAAAGGAGGTTCTAGTAGAGCTTCAAAATGCAAAAAGGAGAAATGGGAGTGAGACAAAAAAGCAATTTATTGCAAAGAAGCATTTAAGTGAAACAGGCTGTTCATCAGCTGATCAAAAACCTTTAAAAGGCAAAATATTGGTAAAAATGTGGATTGAATGTGATTTAGTGTCAGGTATTTACACTGTCATGATCTCTTGATGGCAAAGGCAAA
Source organism: Dunckerocampus dactyliophorus (assembly GCF_027744805.1). Lineage (NCBI taxonomy): Eukaryota > Metazoa > Chordata > Actinopteri > Syngnathiformes > Syngnathidae > Dunckerocampus > Dunckerocampus dactyliophorus. The sequence continues at coordinate 38,014,487 of NC_072821.1, forward strand.
ACCGCTTTCTCTCTTGAAGGCGGTGGGATTGTTGAGCTGCATAAGCAAGGCCTCTCTCTCACAGCGCGCCATTGCTGCTGAGGTTGGACGCAGTAAGACAGTCATTTTTAACTTCTGAAAAACATCCTGAGGCTCATGGAACAAAAAAGTGGTCAACCAAAAAAAATGAGCCGCAGGAGATGAGATGTTTTCCATCATAAATAAATCCATGAACGGCCTATTTCACTTTAACGCTTCTTTGCAATAAATTGCTTTTTTGTCTCACTACCATTTCTTCTTTTTGCATTTTGAAGCTCTACTTGGAACCTCCTTAAGATCCAGCAGTGCAAAATGTACATTCTTGCCATTCTTCAACTGATCTTAAAATGTGATGAACCTGTCTGAGTCGGTCCAGAGTGAGGATGTTCTCCAGACTGAGCACACTGCGGAGGTACTTCTCAATGGCGGCCTCGTCGTCTGCTGACTGGCTGCTGTGAGCGCTGGCGGCAAGGCGGGCCAGCATCTCCCTATCCTCGGAACCGGGGGCATCCTGACGAAAGGAAAACAACAAACATTGTGTTCAATCATCTGCTGGAGAAAACCAAAGTAAGCTCCGTCGGTGCCTGGCCGTACCCCAGGGATGTTGGACACCACCTCGAAGGTGACCCCGCAGCCGGGAATGGTGCTGCGGGCGGACATCCTTCTGAGGAAGTTGTGCGCAAAGCCCTGGCGCCCGGGGTTGACGTTCACACAGATCCTCTTCCTCAGGACCAGCTGCATGTCGGCAGGGTGGCTGAGCTGCACCACCGCCCGGATGGTGAGGTACACGTGGTTGTCCGGCCAAGCTCCTCCTCGGCTCAGCTGGGGGCACTCGTGAACGGTGGAGTCCCATGACGCCTCCGCCTTCACCTGGGGAGCCGACAGAGCACATTCGAAGAGGGAAGCTAATGTTGCTGTTGGCTCAAAGCTGCCTTTACCTCGCCGTCGTAGTGTTTGACGATCTGCAGGTCGAAGAAGTCGTCCTCATCTTCTCCGCTCAGCGTGGCGTCCCAGCCACCTGCATCGGGAACTTCAAAGTGGTCCTGAGAGCTGAGGTCATCGGCTGCATGCAACAACGCACAACATGAATTTATAACGCTAACATCTAAAGACGCAACATTAGGCACACCTGCACGGTCTACTGCAATCCAACACAAGACTGCCGTTACAAAAATTGTGCCTCATAATCCCGGGAAGTATGAATGTAAGCATTACTGTGGGGAAATGGTCAAGTTAAGCTTACTAACATGGATCTTAGCTTTCTGTATATAATCACATTGTGTTCTATTATGTATTATAACCACTTTACTGGCAGAAAACTTGTAATACAGTAATCCCTCGCAACTTTGCACTTCGGCTTTTGTTTCTTTTGTTTTGGCCACGTTTAAAAAAATATATATATAATAATGAATAAATCATGCTGTTTTGTGGTTGAATATGGCCTATTTTACTAAAAAAGTATATATATTTAAATACATTTTATATATTTTTTTTGGCTAAACTAAACATTTAAGCACATAAATGCCTAAATGACGCAAAATACAAATACCCTAAGTCCCCAACTTACAAACATTCGACTAGCGAACATTTGGAGATATGAACGCAAGCTGACTGGTGTATATTTTCATGTATTTTGCCTTGTAGTAAACTCCATCAGTATTTATGCTGCTACATGCTTGACCAGTAGACAGCACTGTGACACTGCTAATGGGACCAACAGGTAGAGGAAGAGGAAGAGGATACATACATACACATATACTGTATATGTATACACGTACATGTAGTACCTATATCATTGGTAATATTACCTTATGTTGGACTTACAAACAAATCGACTTGCGAACGGTCGTCTGGAACCAATTGTGTTCGTTGGTTGGGGACTTAGTGTATAAGACATTCAGAAGACGCATTCAAGGACATTGCAGAATTGTACACTGGTCACTAGGGCCAATAATGTTACTGTAACGTTGGGGGAGAAACAAGAGGCTGTTTTCGCAGGTTTGAATGATCTCACAACTGGCACAATAATACTGTTGTGGCCACATCACTTCGTGTCCTCCCCCCACTCAGCATCCCTACTAACAGAACACATTTACAGCAACAAGCACAAGTCTTAGTTGTGCCTTATACAGTATGTCTTATTTTGTCTTATCATGTCTACTATATTGGATAATAGGGGTGTTATTTCATGTCTAGGGGGCTCTAATAATGTTAAAAAGCGTATTTAGAAAGTCATCAACAGATTTTCTATGCTCCAACTATAAAAACAGCCATCCATCTTCTATGCCACTTATCCTCACTAGGGTCACGGGGGTATGCTGGAGCCTATCCCAGCTGACTTCGGGCAAGAGGCGGGGTACACCGTGGACTGGTTGGCAGCCAATGGCAGGGCACATACAGACAAACAACCATTCACACTCATTCACATTCATAGCTACGGACAATTTAGAGTCCCCAATGAACCTGACATGTGGAGCATTGTGAAAGAAGTCTTTGTTAGAGCTATCTTGTGCAGTTATGAAAATGTGCTAAAACACTAAAGCAGTTCCCTTGTGATAAGATGTGCTGGCCCATGTGCTAAGTACATGGCCAAGGTCATAGGTTATGGGTCAGCACCCCCTCCTCACCTTACTCCAGTAGCTGACAGTTGACAGTCTGGAGGAGCAAACGTGCAGGTGTAAGCTGGTGTAAGCTCTGCTGTCCCACTCGAGTGAAAGACAATCTTGGCTGGTGTGAGTCTGTTCCTTTGAGTAGTTATACAGTCCAGTACTTGTCTTGGTTGTCTGCAAGGATTTCCCGGACATTTTAAAACTTGGTCCTTCAAGCCGGATGGTAACGCCTCTCTTTGGTGGATGATCGACAACGACTGAACCAAATCGGTGCACCGTCGGAGACACCAGGTCCCTAGAAAGACCCCTTTTCCACAAGGCCAGAAGTTGGACATCTGCCACCGAGAGACTGCAAACACCATCCAACCAGACTGCACGACTCAACCAGCGGAGAGATTGATTGAGGTCAGTAAATGTTTTCTGACAGGACGTGGATTGGTGTACACATTTCCACGAGTTTACCGTAAAAAGTAAACACGGAAGCAGTTTTATACTGTTAGTCGGTAAATTAATTTTTTATTGACACGGACGTGTAGGGTACTTGATCACTACGTAACACGAGTTTACCGTAACAAGTAAACAGGAAGCAGTATTTGGCCCATACTGTTATTACCGAAGCAACATTTTGTGTTGTTAGAGACAGATGCGCGAGGTGTGAATGCGAAGCGTGAATGTGTTGTGTGGATGGTCTTCAGTGAAAAGAGATCTAAAACTGGTGAGACGGTAGTGAGAATAAACACCCAGCAATGTCCGCCTTAACCAGATAACCGCAGATAACCAAGACAAGCATGCAAACTCCACACAGAGATGCCCAATGGAGATTCGAACCCAAGTCTTCCCGATCTCCTGACTGTGTGGCCAACATGCTAACCACTCAGCCACTGTGTGGGACAACGAAAATATTCCATTTATAAATAAGCCACTTCACGGAAATTCCAGTTGGGTCTGGAAGTAATTAACCGCCATAAACAAGGGATTACTGTATAATCAGACCGTGTAGTATTGTGTATTAGGAGATATAAAGGCAGAAAAGGTGTAATGCAGCTCTTGTTGGTGTAGCTAACATTGTGGATTGGCAACAAGAATGACTGATGTGACATACGTTTGAGGTTCAGGAAGAGAACCGGTATGTGAGTCTCCATGCCCGGGAGAGGAACCCTGTGGACAAACATGCAACCATAATCCATCACCATGAATTGTTCAAGGTAAAAACTAAAAACGTACCATTCAGCGGGCGCGCCGGGAATACCGCTACCAGCAGAGGGCACCATGACCGCATTGCGTTCTTCAGTCAGCGTCAGGCGCCACTCCAGCAGCTGGGCCTCCCTCTCCATGTCATCCTCCGTTTTTTCTGTGCACACAAGACATTTTCCACTATGAATATGGTGACAGACATATGTGTACCTCTGATGATACAATAACAAGTACGGAAGTGTAGACATTGAGACACAGCCTGTCAGGGAAGGAGGTTGCTGTGTGTAGGAGACATCATCTACCTGCTTTGCTGACGAGGCTCTGCAGGTGCTGGTCCAAATATTCCTGCCTCTTGGTGAGAGCCGCCAACCACTGACGTCGCAAACGCTCCAGGTCTCTCTCCTGCGCGACAAAAAAGCCCGTTTGGCTCCAACTTCAACGACACACAAACACCCCTTTTCCACTGCGACTGGTTCGGAGCTGGTTGTCAGAGTTTTGGTTTTCCACTGTCATGGTTCCACAACTAGTTCCTGTCTTTTCTGGTTCAACTCTGGCTCCAACAGCTTGCTCGGCCGAGCGGGCGACCCGTTTGCATAATGAGGTGGGCGGGGTTACCTCAAAAAAAGTCTGCAAATTACCTCCATCTTCATTACACTGCATTGCCAACTAACAACCGAAACCGCTCCGAAACTGTGAACACCAGAGGAAACCTGCTGTCTCTCTCTTGTCCATTTGGACATCTGAAGAAGTGCAGAAGAAATTTGATACAGCGACAAGAACCCTGCTAATACTGGAACACAGTGGCGAGATGGCTGCTGTGGGGTTTGTTCGGTCTTTCCACCAAATAAATAAACTTAAGAAATGAAAGAAGGACTACAGAGACCAAAAGAAAGACCTATAGGCAGGAGTGGCAGTGGTCGGAGGAGAGTAATTCCTTATTTTGAGGAGCGCAACAAAGTTTTGGGCTCCAGACCCCGGCGTGCCAGCTTGCTGGTGCGTTAAATACCACAACGCTGACGAATAGCTCCACCCAAACCCTGCAGGCCATCATAAAAGAGGACCCAGGCACAAGTCAGACCGGCCTGGACTCCCGTACGTTGTATTTGTTTCATTTAATGTTCACAGCACAGTCTTGGGTGTAAATACTAGCCTGCTGTTAACGTTAGCACACTAGCTTGCTATTGTGGAATGAATGAAAGCCTCGCCACCCTTCCCTTCTCATTTGTGCGTAGGCAGCAAACTAGCTTAATTGTAAAGCTATAATCATGTAAGAACTGTGCTCTGGTTTAATGTTTTTATCTTTCTGTCGAACTTAACTTCTCAAACTTAATCCAGCACCAACACCAAAGTTCACTACAGTGGAAAAGGGGTAAAAGTGAACCGACCCCACCTGGTAACTGTCCATCTCGTCTCCCTCCTGGCCATTTATGGTGGGTGTGATCTCCACGCAGCCCACCGACACCGCCAGCACAATCTCTGCTATCAGAGGCATGGTGCCCGAGTCCTGAACGGAGCGCACATCCACCTGGATCCTCCTGGCCTGGCCCTGCAGGAATAAGACACCGGGACAATAGACCCACCTTGCACTCCTGCTGTGACATGTTAAAAGAGCGGCATGATGGGTGCTTGCCCTTACTTGGCGAAGCTGAAAGATTCCTCCGGTGCTGACGTCTCTGCCAGGAATGACTTCCACCGGGACAAAGTCTCCGTTCTCGTTAATCTCGAGGATCTGGATCCAGAGTTCGAGACGCCGCGTTACCTCGCTCCACCTGATAAAACCCAAATAAACAAAAATAACAAAATAAACAAAGGACACCATAAAAATAATACAAAATGGCATACAGTCATCCCTCAGTTGTCGTGGTTAATTGGTTCCAGACCCCACAGCGACAAGTGAATTTCCACAAAGTAGGACTCCTTATTCATAAATGGAATATTTCCATAGTTAGCGCATATAAATCCTGTTTACAACCTTCTAGATATGGTTTTTAGCATTATTAGAGCTCTCTAGACATGAAATAATACTCCTATAGTCACTTTCTCACTTGTATTACCCAATATAGTTGACATAATAATCGAAAATAAGACGTTTTAGAATAAAACATTACATATACTCACATGTTAGTATTGACAAATTGGCGGCTAATGTCTCATCAATGTAACGTTCCTGCCACCTAGTGGCCAAAGTAGTAGAATATTACTCCAATGGAGCAGTGAACATTCACACAGGATCTGCTGTCAGCCACAACTCTCGCCAGTCACTGGCACACTCCACACTGCTAACCATGCTAACAATCAGCAACTCTACAGTAGCTAGCTGACGGCAATTCCAGGCCCTGGCACTTAAAGGTGCACACAACGTCACAACATATAACATTCTAAATGCCTTATCTATATATATATCTATATATCTATATATATCTATATATATATTTTTTTTAATTAATTGAGCAATTTTTATTATTGAAAATGCTTAATTTGGGTCAAGAATACATACAATTTCCTAATATATGCACATGTTTTGACTATTAATAGGCCGTATTCAAGGACAAAACAGTGATGATTTATGAATTCATTTTTGAAAAACCACGATAGCATGAGGGAGCCATGTTTGAACCACGATGTAGTGAGGGATGACTGGAATGGAATGAGAAAACGCTGCAATGTTGACACATTACAAACATAATGTTTTTCTAGCCTTACCCCCCCAAAAAAATACATGCAAATGTGTCATGGCCAATAACGCAAAATAAAAATAAAATAAAATGCAGATATTGCCATCTTGGGGCGGAAGCAAAAAAATCCATCAGGAAGTTGCCTACTCTGCAAAAACAAAATTTCAATAAAGTAAAGAAGTCCCATTTTAAGCATCAATTTATTTATTTCCCTAAAAAGAAAAAATATCTAGTTTAGCCATTTTCACTTGAGAAAAATAATCTGATATAAAGTAAGTATAGCTGGCCTATTCTTATGAAGATATTTTACCAGAAATGAGCTATTTTTTCTCATAACAAGCTAAAAACTTAATTGAAAACTTGATTATTCTTCAACAATTGCGTAAGAATATTTGTCTTAAATTAAGAATAAAACTGGTTTCTAAACTTTATGAATTTAAGAATGGAAACACCCACAGAAAATAAAGTAAAGCTTTGCTGATTTGGGACCAACGTGAAGGCTGCACAGCAAATTTCAAAGAACATACCAAGATTTAGTCAATTAAATCTAGTCATAAAATCTGTGTAAAATTATTAAATTTGATTCAAGAAAATCTTACTCCCTTTTAATCTAGTTTACAAATGTAAAAACGAGTGAATTTACATGCAAATTATGCATACAATCACACTCTTTTTAAATGAAAAAGTTCCATCCGTATCATTTGCGTTATGCTTGTTGAAAAGAAGTAACCGACATAAATAAACATGCCGACTTTATGGAGGCCGAGTGGTTAGTATGTTAGCCTCACTATCAGGCAACCTGGTTTCAAATCCCCGTTCCCTCCCCCTGTGTACTGGCTTCCTTCCATATGCATGATAGGGTAATTGGAGACTCTAGACAGTGTATGAAAATAGAATAATACTCCTAATGCTTAATTCTAGCCTCATAAAAGCAAATCTCAATTTAAGCATTTGGCTTACTTCTTACCTTGTAATAAGAACATTTGACTTAAATCTACCTATGTGATTAAGAACAACTTACTTATTTTAGGACTCATTATATTCTTAAAAGTCCAAAGAAAAATATTATTCTAGTTATAAGAATTCTAGCCAAACACATTTTGCTTACCCCATTGGGTAATTTTTTGCTTGAAATAAGAAAAGTTGTCTCATTTTCAGGCAATTTGGGCTGTTTTTGCAGTGTATAGTGCTTTTCACCCACTTATGCATCTACAGTAGTAATTATTATCTTGAAAATGCAGTATTCAGTATAAGGAATATAAATCTGTGAGTTTATGAATATACATCTGTGAGTTTATGAATATACATCTGTGAGTTTTTGAATATACATCTGGGAGTTTATACACCACGTGTGGAGTACCCCAGGGGTCCATACTGGGACCAAAACTGTTTAATTTGTATATTAACGACATTTGTAAAGTAACAAACGACTTAAAATTGGTCTTATTCGCGGATGATACCACCGCTTTCTGATCTGGTGAAAGCACACAAGAACTCATTAAAAAGGTCAAGGATGAAATGGTCATATTAAAATCATGGTTTGACAGGAACAGATTATCCCTGAATTTAAGTAAAACTAAAATAATGCTATTCGGTAATAGCAGAAAGGATATGTACGACCAAATACAAATTAATGGAGTGGATATTGAAAAAGTGGAAGAATATAAATTCTTTGGGGTTGTAATAGATGAAAAAATTAGTTGGAAATCTCATATTAAATATATACAACAAAAGGTGGTGAGAAATATCTCTATATTGAATAAAGCAAAATATGTTCTTGACCAAAAATCACTCCACACTCTGTACTGTTCCTTAGTATTAGCATATTTAACGTATTGTGTGGAGATATGGGGAAATAATTACAAAAGCAATCTTCACTCACTCACTGTACTGCAAAAAAGATCTGTGAGGATAATTCACAATGCCAAGTATAGAGAACATACAAACCTTTATTTTTAATATCACACATATTAAAATTTGGAGATTTAGTACACTTTCAAACCGCTAGAATAATGTATTAAGTTAATAACTCGTTACCCAAAAACCTAATAAAGTATTTCTCTATCAGAGAGGAGAAATATGATCTTAGAGGAAAATTAAACCTAAAACATTTATATGTGAGAACAATGCTGAAAACCCATAGCATTTCCGTGTGTGGAATTAAATTATGGAACGGATTGAGTAAAGAACTCAAACAATGTACAGAGATGAGAAAATTCAAAAAACAATACAAGCAGTTGATGTTTGCTAAATACAAGGCAGAAGAGTCTTGATTGTTCTGTCAGGTTTGTTATTTTTGGTTATAAAAAAAAAGCTTTGTTCTTTACTTATTTATTTAGTATTGTTATTATTATTAATGTGTATATATATATATATATATATATATATATATATAAAATTTTTTTTTTTTTTTTGGGAGGGCTGTCTTACCGTTATCTATTATGTATTATCCTGACTATCACAGAAAACATGACATGGAATGCAGGAAGTGGACTACATGTTCTGTACAAGATGTAGATTTGGATGGGGGGTAGGATTAAATAAGCTTTGCTTCTTCCTACTCCTTTTGGACATGTGGAACTGTGAAATAATGATTCATGAGATGTATTCCATTGTAACCTTCATGTTCAAATAAACTAAACCAAACCAAACCAAAGTATATGCTGCAGTGTGTGTTACCTGTCTCTCAGTGTGCGTGTCTTGGCCTGGATGATGCTGAGGTCCCACAAGGCCGGGTTCCTGCCTGCGTCAGCCTGCCTGTGTCCGTACACCTCGATGGCCACCGCTCCTTCAGTCAGGTACTCGATGAAATCCTCGGACACGGACACAGCCAGTTCCTATTGGATCCAAGGGACGTCAAGAGTCACACTGACGGTTCTTGCTGCAAAAAATGCCTACAAATGCAGCTCCCTTCCAGGGTGTTCACCTTGCAGCTGTCAAACACCACCATGCAGTGCGGGTCCTTGGTGCTGGGCGACGATGATGAGGGGTCCACCTCAGGACCAACAATGATGGGCTCAGGCTGGTCCCAGAAGGCGTACTGGCAGAAGACAAAGTTGGACAGGTACTGGGGGAGACCTGTGGCTTGCAGGATCTTAATCTGAAGAAGGTGAAGAAGGTCACACATGACGTAAACATCCTTTCCAACTGGAGTTGGACATCTCTTACCATACAGACGAGTTTGCGGTCCTGGATTTCAGAGTCCAGGTTGTTGTCAGGATCGTCCCCTCCGGCAATGTTGTCCTCTAAAGCCCCTCCGACCCTCACCACCTCCACGTGGAGACGCCCGGCCACCTGACAACCACAGGAGAGAAGGAAGAACAAATAACCATCATCATCTCTCCAGGAAAATGTCAGTCTGAGAATGCACAGTTCCAAGAACCCTCAGCAAATGGTGAAATACTAATACTATAAATAATAATAATAAAGAATGGACACACCCATAAAAAGCCCTAAAATGCACATTTTAGATACTCTAAGTCTGGTGAGTCCGCAATCAGATCTTGTGCTTTTAATCGGAAGGGGATTTTTTTTTAATGCAAGAGTCTGTTGTTTATTAATACTATTGTATATTAATACTATAATGCAGATTATAGGACGTTGAATGTGCCGATCCGGTCTCTTGTTGGGCCGTAGAAAGTGTTTGCCTTCAAGTACTTTATGATTCTTTATGGTATCTTAGCTTGTTTAATAGTCATATTTGGAAGTGTTTGAAATTGTCACGTAAAATCACTCACGCTAATAACTAATCAACGGGTGTCCAAAGTGCAGCCTGGGGGCCATTTGCGGCCCGCTGCTGTTTTTTTTTGTTTTTTTTTTTAATTGGCCCGCAGTACATTCTAAAAATATAATTTAACTTAAAAAAATCCCCAAAAACTATAGCAGCAAAAATTGTAAAAATCAGCAGTAATTTTACAAGAATAAAGTCAAAACATTTAAAAGTCTATGTATGAATACATCATGAGGAAAAAGTTGGAATATGATGAGAAAAAGTCATACTTTCACGAGAGTAACGTAACATTATGAAGACAAATAACATTTTAGTAGCATAGAGTTGAGATCTTATAGACTTTTTTTATTATGAAAAACAAAACTAATTAAGTAATTTTTGGAAAATTAGGTTGCGGAAAAAATACAAATTATGTTACGCGAATTAAGTCAAAATATTACGGGAATAAAGTCATTATTATGAGAAGAAAATTTACAAGAAGAAAATTGTTGGAAAATTGAAACAACAACAACAACAAAAAAGACTAAACAGAATAAAGTCAAACGAGAGAAAAAGTTGTATTCTAATAAAAAAAAGATGCAATTTTAGGACAATAAACGCTTAATATTATGATAAAAAATTTTTTTTTATTTTAGTAGCATAAAGTTGAAATATTTAAGAAAAAAATACTTTCTTTTAAATCATAATATGAGAAACAAACTAAAGTTGTAATTTTGGGAAATTTAGCTTTGAGAATAAAGTCATAATATTACAAGAAGGTCATTTCTGAAGATTATTTCAAAAGAAAGCTGAAATATTTGGAAAATGAAAAAGAGCAGCTGCTTTTTCACCTCTATCACAAAGCTGAGATGCACTTTTTTCTTGAAATATCTTTAACAGCTTTACAAAATACAATAAAGTTTGGACACCCCCGTGCTAATCGCTAGCACATGTGGGATTTTCACTGTTGAATGTGAAACGGCGACTAGACTACCTCCCCCTTCTGGTTGATGATAGGAACAGCATACTGGAGCTTGACGTCATAGAAAAGGCAGGACAGGAAAACGTTGGCGACGCCAATCAGACTGTGGTTCTCCTGCTCGTCAAAGAAGGGGTCGGCCCGGCGGAAATACGAGCGCATCATCTGGAGGCGCAAGAGAGCGACTGTTAGCGCCCACTTCTTCGCACAGCCACCTCGCACAACTCACTCACTGGGTTGTCGTTGTCGTGGTGCTGGTAGTCCTGCCACTCCTGGTACAGCTCCCTCATGTCCACCAGGCGGTTCTCCATCTTCTCCAAACTCCAGATTTGCTTCCCACGGCACCGCCGTCGTACCTGAATGGCCGGTTCACTGAGCACGGCATCCCTCTGCGCAAACACACATACACCATCTTTAGAGAATGTGCAAACACGCACAGAAAAGTATGTTGGTGTTTGTCCGCGAGACCTTGCGGTTGGCGTTGAGGTTGTCTGAGGGGATCTGGAGGGTGACTTTGTACTCGGTGTGGCGCTCCAGCTCGTCGGCGATGAAGCAGGCTTCTTGCACCAGGAGGTTGGCTCGCACGATTTGCTCCCGCAAGCGCCGTAAACTCCTCAGCAGCACCGCCTCCCTGGAAAGAGGTTTTTAGCCTGTGTAAATACGACCCCAAATCTCATTTTTATGCCACTATCCCTCGTTTGTGTTTGGATGGCAACTCCTGGCACACACCTGTCCTCACTCCATTGTCTCAGCCTGCTCTGTGCACTGTTGGAATGGCTCATGCCTCCCACGCTGAGCCTCTCCATGCTGCGATAATGCGACTGCTGTCCGCCGCTAGATTGGCCGTACACGGGCGCTCCGGAGGGGCCCGAGGACAGGCGGTCCGGGTTGAGCTTGCGACGGAGCTGCTGGAGCTCCTGCTCATACATCTGTCTCTGCCGCTCCAGAGCCGAGCGCTTCTCCTCCTCGTGCTGCCTCTCTAGAGACTGCAGGACGCTCTGCATGGGGTCTGATGGGACAAAACCCAGCATGTGAAAATGGCATACCAACACTAGGCCAACCGGACCACACCCGGGCCCACTTAACACCTAAAGCACGGCATACTTCCCCTCTTTTGGCATGTTCTAGGGCCCAGCACGAGTCCATGCACACGCACGTGCACGTGGAGTCATAGAATGACTGTAATGTGATTGCTCCATGCAGATGTTTCGTAATAAATGACACATAAATGACAATTTATAACAGAAATACAATACAAAGACTCGTAATGCAGCCAAAGTCAAACCCACAGTACATTAGTGTGTGTAATAATTCATGAAAAAACTGCTCTCACGAAACAGATGAACCTCGCACAAAATATGCAACCAAATATGACTTGAAATAACAAAATCAGAGAAATTGCAGTAATACAGCGGAATAGAACGTGTCATTTCATTATTGTGATCACCCCTCTTGAAAATAATTAATGACCGTGGCAACCTTGCAGAAAAATATAACCTTGCAGAAAAAATATTCCAGCAAATAAGACTGGAAATAATCCACAAAGTCAGAGAAATTGCAGTAATACAGAAGAATAGAATTCCTCATTTATTATTAAGATTATCAGTCTTGAAAGTAAGTAATGACCATGGCAACCTTGCACAAAAATATAACAATGACTTCAAATAAGAGTGGAAACAACCCACAAAGTCAGAGAAATTTCAGTAGTACAGAAGAATAGAATGTGTCATTTTATTAATAAGATTGCCCCATTGCCAGTAATTAATGACAGTGGCAACATTGCATGAAATAATCACTGCAACTTCAAATAAGACTAGAAAAAGTCCACAAAGTCAGAGAATTTGCAGTCATACAGCAGAGAAGAATGTGTCATTTCATTAATGTGATCAACCTTCTTGCATGTAATTAATGACCATGGCAGCTCTGCACCAAAATATATGAATGACTTCAAATAATACACAAAGTCAGAGAAATTGATGTGACAAGCGTGACGAACGGTCTCTCGTAAGCAGGCTGTTTACCATTGTTGCCGAGAGCCTTCATCATGACTTCGGTCTGGGCGAACTCGTAGGAGAAGCTGACTTCGCTGGACACCTCGCTGGCTGTGTCGCCGTCGCCGTCCAGCTGCTCGCTGCTCCCGCTCTTCTTCATCACCCCGCCGTCGCCCTCCTCCTCCTCAGCCGCCCGAGTGCGGCGCTTTGGCAGGTTTATCCTACGTGGTGGGCGTTAGGGCTGTGAGCTTGCCGTTTCAGTGTGGAATAAAAACACAGAGATGAGCTACCTGAAGAAGTGGTTGTTGCCCCACAGGATGCGGTCGCCATGGTGAAGCTGCAGCGCAGTGGTCACTGGGGACCCGTTTACACACGTCCTGTAAGAACAGCAAGAAAGCACAGATTAAAAACAGTTAAAGGGCAAACACATGCTTATAGCACATGTTCTCATGCTCTTTACCGAGCGTTGGGGTAGGGGGTGAGGATGACGGCGGTGTCGCCCGTGATGTCGATGACGCAGTGTTCGGCCTGGATGCCCATCCCGCACAGCTGGATGTCCTGGGAGTCTGCAGAACCCACCTGAGTGTGGTCCTCCTGATACACAAAATTGAAGACACAGCGGAACCCGTTTAAGTCCGTCCTCAAAATAAAAACATGCAAATCACAGAAAATGTGATCCTGTGATCCTCATGTCCATGGACAAAGTCACATGTAAATGTGCAAGCAACGGCTAGTTTCGGTACAGCCAGAAGTCATCCCTCCCTTTATTGCCGTTCGAATATCGCCTTCCTCACTATATTGCAGTTTTTCAAAAAATAATTCATTCATAAATGATGGCTGTTTTGTGGTTAAATATGGCCTATTATTAGTCAAAAAATACTGAAAGACAAGTTCTATGTAGTACTGTGGTCACGTGCGTGCCATGGCCCATGGCCGAGGCAGGCGTGCCATGGCCGAGGCGGGCGTGCCATGGCCGAGGCGGGCGTGCCATGGCCGAGGCGAGCGTGCCACGGCCGAGGCGAGCGTGCCACGGCTGCGATGGACGAGCCATGGCCCAGATCGAGTGGAAAAAAAAGGTTCTCCTCTCATTCATTCATCCACAATCCTAATGTGAAACATGACCACTTTTCCCTTTTCTGTGCGTTCTATAGACAGGAAAACAGCTAGCATGTGGGAGCTAACAGCACGTGACGGGACACACCTATTTCAACTATAAAGTCCTAAAAACCCCCACCAAAAATGCCAACAATGTTGTATTTACCTAACTGACCTGTATGCACACCAAGCTACAGTGAGACTGTAATGGAGAATGCCACTACCGAGAGGTAACCTTCCCACTCCAAAACAATGCAATAGGACACCAATGTGTTCTGACTAGGAAACAAGAACAAGCATATGAACAACTAGGAATAGACAACCAAATGATGTGTAAAGTATTAGCCCACATTCCATGTTTTGTCTCTACACGGCTAGACAGACTATGTGATGATATCATGTCTTACGTGCTCCATGTATCACAATCAATATCATGGTGACTTACTGCATGGATGCTTGTCGGTCTGGTCCAGTTGGCCTGAGGAGGCATTTCCAGTTGATTTTGGGTAGGTGGAAAAAAGCTTGTACCACTGCAGGGTTTGTTCGCACTAACAATTCTTCATTTGCTATGATGCAATGTCCTCCTCGCCCATACACACCAAGCCTTTCCATGCATGGTAACGCTGTATACCACTCAGTGCAGCACAAACACTCCATTTCTGTCGAAGCACCTGGCTCCCACTACGCCCCCACAGTCTCTTCCTCCGTATATTCAGGCTCAAAAAGATAAGGTTCAGGATCCTCATTTGTCCAAAAGTAGTTGTCGGCCGTGCCTCTCACAAAGTCTGCCATGATTAATAGTTGCAAACAGACACGTGCTTTCTGTGCTGCGGTTGTTGGCGGAAGTAGTGCTAGTTCCTATCCATGGGCTCTGTGAAATCAATGCGCCCAGGGAAGAAGTTCTGCTTAAAATGAGACCAAAGATAAACCCGATCACAGTGAGCTGAGGGAAGTGGTGAGCCAGACACACCGGCTTATGTTATGCCATATAATTAATTGAAAAACGGTCTATAAAATGCCAAAGATATTGATTATCGACGATAATTTGTAGCACACGACCAGCAAAACTTGTTATCGTGACAGGCCTACTTGCCTGCAGTGGTCCCGAAGCCTGCGCAATGTGATGTAAACAAAGAATAGGAGTGTAAAGTGACTACAAGGGTGTTACTTTATGTCTACAGGGCTCTAATAACGTTAAATTCTGTATTTAGAAAGCCATAAACACGTTTTCTATGCTTCAACTACAAAAATATTCCCTTTTATTAATACTGAATCCTACTTTTTGGAAATTGACTTATCACGATCGGATCTGGAACCAATTAACCGCCATAAACCAGGGATTACGGTACCTTCAGGTAGTACACCAGCAGCTCGTTGAGTGCCGGATCGGCATTAAGGTTGACCAGAAAGCTCTTATCGTCGCCCACTTTAATTCCTGAAGACTGCAGGGAAATCCCCAGACTCTCCAGCTGCTTCTGACGCTCCTTGAAGTAGAAGCAGAAGAGAACATGTAGTAAAATGTTGAAACACACCTTCTTTTATGGACTTGTGCGTCTCACCTGTGCAACCTCCTCCGTCTTACGAAGCTTATCCTCCCACGTGATGGTCATCTCTTGAATCAGCTTCTCAGACTCCTCCAGACGCTCCTTCAGCTCCGGAGCTTTCAGCGACTAGGTTGGAGAGGAAGAACAGGCGAAGGTGATGATGATGATCTTTTGAGGATCATCTCAACGGCGACTCACCTCAGCTTGAGTTAGCTGTACTCGCAGTTTCTCCACCTCCTCTCGGAGCTCCCTGATAATGCGAGCGTTGGGGTCCTCGTTGACGACGGCGTGATTGACGATGCTCTTCGCTCGGTCGGCGTAGCGCAGCGTGGAGAGCGTCTCCTCGTAATTGTCCGCCGCCGGGCTGACGGTTGCCACCATCGCCGTGCGACTGTTCCCACCGAGACAGTCCTGGAGAGCAGCAGGTTGGACAAAGATGAAGAAATGAGAAGAACATGAAGACATTAAGAAAAGCAAGGGAGAGGAGCTTTGGAGGTGCGTGTGTGTACCTTCAGCAGCCATGTCAGCACAGAGTCCCTGTATGGAACAAACTTGGTCTTGTTCTTGGCTGTTCCTTGTTCTGCCAGAGCGGAGATCACCAGGCCGAGTGTAGTCAGAGACCTGACAAGCAAGCACACGCACACTTATTAAATGGTGACGGGAGACCTCATTTTCTTAACAATAAACAGACGCTAGTCAGAAAGCACCTAAAGTTCTATGACAGGACTATTCAACTAAAATGTTTTGTGTGACACGTTTTCAGAAAGCCAAGACATCTCCTTTCACGGATGTTCTTATTTGGTGTAGAAAGTCAATGCAAGGCTCTGTCTTACCTTCAAATGTTACTTTACCAAATGGTCGTCATACATGGCAAAAGAAGCACCGTGTTAACCCCAAGTCAAAGATCCTCTATACGGCAGGAGTGCTCTGTTGTTTTTAACGACCTAATGTAAAAATGCACATCAAAGATTCTCTACTGTATGTGACAAGAGTGTTCTGTTAAATTGAAGGACCGACTGCAAAAACACTAGTCAAAGATCCTCTAAATATGACAGGAGTGTTCTGATATTTTTAAGGGCCTACTGCAAAAATGCTAGCCGACAGGAACACCACTGTTTTCAAAGGACCTACTGCAAACATGCTATTTAAAGATCCTCTATATGACAGGCGCACTGCTGTTTTCTGTCTGTAAGGAACTACTGCAAAACAGACAAACAAAAAAATGCTAGTCAAAGATCCTCTCTAAGAGTGCTCTGCTATTTTTAAGAACCTGCAAAATCATGAGTCAAAGATCATCTATACAAGAAGAGTGCTCTGCAGTTTTTAAGGGCCTACTAAAAAAAAGTCAAAGATCCTTGACGTGACAGACGCACTCTGCTGTCTTTAAGCAACGACTGCAAAAGTAAATGCTTGTCAAACGTCCCCTTTATAATAAGAGTGCTCTGCTGTTTTTAAGTGCCTCCTGCAAAAACACCAAGTGCACATTGCTGTTTTTAAGGCATCAAAGATCCTCTACATGACCTGAAACTTAGTCTTTAATTGCCTACTGCGAAAACTCTCGTCAAAGATCCTCTATGTAACAGGAACATTGCCGTTTTTAAGGACCTACTGGAAAAACATGGGTCAAATATCCTTCATGTGATAGGCACGCCTTGCTGTTTTTGCAGAAACATTTTTTAAAAATGCTTGTCAAAGATCATCTATACAAGAAGAGTGCTTCGCTGTTTTTATGAACCTGTAAAAGCAGTAAAGATCATCTATACAAGTGGAGTGCCCTGCTATTTTTAAGGACCAACTGCAAAAACGTTAGTCAAAGATCCTTTATGTGACAGGCGTGCTTTTCAGGGCCTACTGCAGAAACACACACACACACACAAAAAAAAAAACGCTAGTCAAAGATCATCTATAGAAGAAGAGTGCTCTGCTGTTTTTCCTGCTTTTAAAAAGGGCCTACTGCAAAAATAAATAAAAAAGATCCTCCATATGATAAGAGTGCTCTGCAGTTTGTAGAAATCTGCTGCAAAAATGCTGGACTAGTGTGATAACATTGATGGGTGAGGATTTATCCCACAGGGCCGCCAGTTGAACATCAGTCTTTTAAGTCTTTTAAAAAAAACGCTAAAGGACAAAGCATATGGAAAACAACATGGCTTGCTGTGTGTGTGTGTGTGTGAGTGTGTGTGTGTGTGTGTGTGTGTGTGTGTGCATCTCTTGTATACTTGTTGATGTTGCTTCCCTCCTTGAGGCGCTCCCCCGCTGCTCCAGTTTTTGCCGCTCGTTCACTTCCGGCCAAGTCCACCAAACTCAACCGACTCACTTTCTCACCGCTCGTCTGCAGAGAGAGAGAAAAAGAGAGAGAGAGAGAGAGAGAGAGAGAGAGAGAGAGAGAGAGAGCGAGAGAGAGCAGACCACATGATGAGTTATTTTCCCATAAACATAATGTGAGTGGATTAAGAAGAATCAAACATACGACATGCTAAATTGGCCTTTTGTGTTTTCTTCAGCACACATGACAACACCAACAACACGAATGCTGATGCTCACTGGCACCAAAGCGTGTTTGCTTCATGACCAACCGAGTGGGGCCCAGAAGGCAGTGTCATCTGACGGGTGACACGGCCGTCAATTATTAACGCCATGTGCCGGTGGCTCATTTGGCTGCGGGTTGCGAGCGAGCGGGAAAGGAGACTAAGTGGGTTAAAGAGGCAAAGAATTTGTCACATTTGCCATTTTGGGGTTTTTGTTCCTGGCCAGACAGCTGACATCATCCCGTTCAATAAGAAGCTTTTTCAAGGGACGCCAGCAACTGTGCTGCATAGAATGTCAATATGGTTACACAGCAGACTTTCCTTATCGGAAAATTAATCATCAATTATCAGCTATACTTTAACCATAACTATCCTGAGGCTACAAGATCACTTATTCACATTCAAATGCACATTTCGAACAAAATCAACTGTTATTGGTAATTCTTTACGGGAAATACAGGTATGTCAACATTTGTA